>NC_068386.1:3028193-3328193 GCF_023724105.1 Carassius gibelio | reverse complement strand
TAATCTGAATTCATTTTAAAAGGCATCACATTTGGCGAAAATCGCATAGCTGCAAGTTAATACAAGAAACTACAAGCAAAACCACTCTCTTTTTCATGCACTTGCCAATTTAGAGATTTTGTGCTGATTTGGTTTCACAACGTTTCTTTTTTTTTTTTTTTCAGACTAGTGGAACTACACAAACTACACATTTTAGTGTTATTTTTTCTTTGCGTCTGTAGATTTTAATTATGAGACATATATTTGAAGGCCGTTTTCTATTTTCTCTCTAATCTCTTTTTTTTATTTTTATGAAATGTGCCAGAAATCTCAATTTATTCTCCAGTTGGTGATTGAAAAAAATATGAAAAACTTAAAGAGACGTTGCGTTTGAAACTAACTGAAATTGGTTTAAGTTTAAGAACTTTTTATTCAATTAAATTACTAAAAATAAAACTTTAATAAAATTATATATATACCACAGTATATATATGTGTGTGTGTGTATAAAGTGAAAATTACATGTTCTGACAGTACATAATACTTAACATTTATGTTTATAGATACATGTATTTTATATTTTGTGCCTATACATTTAATTTACAATTCATATCTTTGAAAGCAATTTTTGCAAAATGAGTTTTGATTTTGTTTTGTTTTTCTCATGTAGTGACAAGAAATCTGTTTCAGCAGTACTTAAACCAATCTTTCTGGTTTTATTCCTATCTATATTCCGATACATTTTACTGAGAGGTTTGTTCATATATTATTCACCTGATTTATAGCATATTTTTTCTATATTTGAATAACTTCAACAGCACTTACACTAAACTTTACAGTTTTATTCCTATATATATTCTGATGGTTTTCAGAGATGGTTTTGTTCACATATCATTTGCCTGATTTATAAAACATTTAATGCATAAAATGATGCTGAAAATCTTTTATTTTTATTTATTGTTTCGGCTACTGACAGTATTTTCTGATTCATGGAGTGAATAATAGTTTTTGTAAAACTCTAATATGACAACCAAAGAAAAAAAGAACCTGGCTTTTACAGAATATTCAAATTTCTGTTCTGGAATTGTTTTGTGAATGAGTGCATATTTAATTATATAATGCCTCATATGCATATTCAAACTATTTCAGAACTTACAATACAGAACAATTGTATGCACCTGTTTCCTTGAAGGATTATTGTACTGTAATGGAGGAAGTATTGCGTTAAACTGCACAACAGGACACATTGGGAATTTTTAAACTCTTGAAATGGTATTGCTCTTTGGTGCTGTTTGCTTGTCAGGCTGTCAGAGAATTGTCATCTTATATTTAACGGCGGGGTGGTTGTTTTGTTTACACACACCGACATAAAACAGGGTTTTAATTAGTCCAACCTCTTGACATCATTTCATTTAGACCTGTCTCACTGACTCTGAGAGATTCGACCGGTCGTCAGCGCTCATCTTCGTAATGAGCTCGTGAGGATGGATGGAAAACTGTGGTCTTAAATTACTTCCTGAACTTACGAGGCTCAATGTACCTGAAGAGAGCTAAACGTTAGTATTTCCCATTCATCTTAGTAGCAGTTGGCAGGAAAATTACATCATGACAACATGAACTGGCAAAGTTATGATCACTTAAATGAACTGCACATAGTAATTATGACTTCTGAGCTCTTATGAACTTTCTAGAAGGACTTGTTCTGGCCTGGCTTTCAAGTCTTATCAGAATGATTGTACTTACAGTATAATGGCAAAAACGTCATGATTAGCAATATTTAACTCTGGATCACCTTTGAGCGATTATCTTATTATTTTATTATGTATTATTATTATTTTCTTTTTTTACTTTAATATATAATATCATGGACTTGTTAGTGATACATATCCAGAAAACAAACTACACAGTTTCTTCTTTTTTGAAAGAAATTTATACTTTTTCAGCACAGATGCATTACATTTCTCAAAAGTGATAGTAAAGACAGCAATAATGTAACAAAAGATTTCTATTTCAAATAAAGGCTGTTCTTTTGAACTTTATATTCATCAAAAATCTCTGGTTTCTCTGGTTACATATATTTAAAATGTAAGTTTTTTCCCCCCAATTTCATTTCAGTTAAAATGTTATATTAAACATATAAATATACATATACATACATATATATATATTAGGGGTGTAACGGTTCACAAAATTCACGGTTCGGTTCGATACGATACACTGATGTCACAGTTCGGTTCGGTTCGGTTCGATACGTTTTAGATACAGCAAAATGTAAAAACATCTCAACTTTTCAGAATGCCGCAAGCGCACCGCGGGTCATGTGACAAGAACCAACCAATCAGCTTCATCCTTTCCCGTAACAAGGTTGAGAGCTCAGCCAAGATGAAGGAACAGCTGATCATAGTTGTATATGGATTGCAATTTTGAAATAAATTTAGTAGCAGAGCTACTGCAAGCGATTTTTAGAGCTGCAAATCCATTTATCCTTCGCTGAAATTTCCGCGTCTCATGGAGAGAGCACGTCATTGTTGCTTAGCAAAGACAGACGCCTCATGAGCGCTTCTGCCCGAGCGCTTTGGAAAGGAGGAGAAAGACGTGCTTAGCGTTTTCCACGCGTTTTTAGGAGCGATATGTGAACGGCCCCTAAGGCGCTCGCTCACTCAGCACGCGCTGAAGGCTCGTTGCAAAATGTCTAATGCATTTAACAGACCAGAAATATAAGATCCTAAAATAACTAGAGTTGTTCCGATTCCGATACTAGTATCGGAAATATCTCCGATACCACAACAAATTCTGGCATCGGCATCGGCGAGTACATGAACCCATATACCGATCCGATACCATTTTCTTAAAAAAGACCTAGTTATGACCGCAAGCTTTGCCTAACCGCTGCACGGTTCTTCTTCGCTGCTCAAAATGCATTGAAAACACAGGAAGTTGTGCTGTGTTGCCACAAGCAACCCCTGTTTAGAGCAGCGAAGAAGAAATGAAAACGCGTTAGCAGCCCTTATCTATATATGACTGGATCACTCATCACATTCTAAACTGCCAAAACACAGTGAAGCCGCTACTATATTATAGATCAGTGGTTAGCAGTATGTCTCTGTAGTACCGGTAGTTACAGACTCTCGAGTATATTCAGTACCGGCAGCTGCGTTCAGTCGCTTCCGTGTAAGTCAAAGCGCAGGGCTCCAGACAGTAGCCGAATATATACTAGTGTCTGTGAATATTAAACTGCAAAATACTATTTAAATATTACTCCCGCAAAATCTACATCTCTGTGGGTGACTGGCACAGATGCGCGAGAGCTCGCTGTTTTGTAGTCTCTGCTGTGTGTCATGAGGACACGAACGCATAAACCGTCACTTCATGAGAATTTACCGTTTCATTTGAGAATACTGTCATATCATAAACACAGACACTCAAAGATCTTCATGGCAGCCCATTAAAATAAATGTTTGGTTTACATGAGTAAATTGACAATATATAAAGCTACTGTTGTAGCCTACAGTAATAATAATACGTCTCTATAATAATAATAATTATGCCTAGATGGTTGCTTGTTTTTTACTTGTTTTGTTGTAAAGAGATTATCTGATTAATAGATCTTTTTTGTTGCAGTTTTTTTATACAGTTATATTGTAAAACTTAAATACCTTTTTTAGTTTGCGGTGTTAGATTTTTGGCTGCATTTGAAGTTCTTTTTTGCATAAGAAAATAAATAATACTGTCAAATTCATGTTAGATAATAAAAATACTGTAATAAATACAGTAGTTCACCATGTATTTGTTCATGTTTTATTGAGGGATCTGTCTGAAGCACACCATAAAAAAATTCTAGCAATTTACACAGGGCTAGTAGTATATACAGCTGTATATACAGATATACACCCAGGTATCGGATCAGTACTCGGTATCGGCCGATACCCTGAGCCCAGGTATCGGAATCGGTATCGGGAAGAGAAAAAGGGTATCGGAACATCTCTAAAAATAACCAACAGGTCTGGTGTTTGGGTTGGATTCCCTGTAAGCTATAGTGTCTAAATGCTGCAGGGATAGTTTGCTGCGTGCATGTTTCTCCTTTTTTTCGTCTTTTCCCAGATAGTACTGACGCATATATCCCAGATATTCCCGCTGGTGTTTTTTTTTTTTTTTTTTTTTTTTTTTTTTTTTTTTTTTATTCCCGCTGGTGTACCCTGTCATGTTGCAGATGCGACATACCGTTGTTTTTTTATCCACCACTCTCTTGCCATCACCATTATAGCTTAAAGGGAATCCAAAGTGCACCCAAACACCAGACCTGTTGGTTATTGGGGGATCTTCTCATTTCTAGTCTGTTAAACGCATTGGCTATTTTGCAACGAGCCTTCAGCGCGTAGTGAGTGAGCGAGCGCCTGCTGAGTAGCCTAACATAAACATATAAGATGGTGTTTTTTTCTTCTTCGGGAGTGTCAGGGGCGTTGCCTGTTACGTTGTTTGGGTTATTGGGCTACCTTGTTGAACGCATATCATTATATTTCTATCTCTCTCTTTTTTTTTTTTTTTTCCAAATATAATTAATTACTCCAACGAACCGTTCGGTATACATAATGCGTACCGCGTACCGAACCGAAAGCGTCGTACCGAACGGTTCAATACGAATACGCGTATCGTTACACCCCTAATATATATATATACACATACATACACACATACACACATACATACATATATATATATATTAGGGGTGTGCATTGGCACTGCCCTCACGATTCGATTCGATTACGATTCACCAGGTAACGATTCGATTCAATTCGATTCTACGATGCATTGCGATGCATCAAAATTCTACTGCACACAAGGCAAATTTTTCATCAGTCATGAGGCAATACAAGCAGATATTAAACAACAGATTTTATTGGCTGCTATGTGTCTCCTGTATTTTTGACATAAAAGTTATTAAATTAAATTAAATGTAATAAAATAAAATAAAATGTAATTAAATAAAATGTACTAAATCAAATTAAATGGTACAGGGTATTGGATATGGCATTTTCATACCTGAAAATGAAAACAATCAAAATCACTGCTTTCAGTGCTTTTTTTTTTTTTTTTACACATAGTAAAATAGCAGCTCTAAGACAGGGCACTTCCTGAAGTCCTGTGCAAATATTAAAATAATAAGTAACACTATTTTAACAACAACCACCCAGGAATAAAAATATTCAGTGCAACAACACACAGTAACCACTTATTACTGTGAAACTTTTTTCAAGTAGTTAAGTAAAGTGCAAATTATTCTCAACAAAACAGCAGCTCAGCAGCTATATGACAATCACAATTATATATGCCTGCCCCCTGATCCTACCATCACATCAGCTGCATACAATCGGTAGCTTATACCGGGGCTCAATTGTTTCAAGCATGTGGCAAAACCCCACATTTTCTACCACAGAATAGGGTCGTAGATCCTTCGCTATAAAACATGCCACCGATCGTGTCATCCTCTTTGCTCTCTGGAAGTTGTGTGGCAATGTTGATCAGGATACCAATGATCAACATGGTTCGTGAAGTTAGCTGTATTGCCAACCTGCTTAATTTTAGTGTGGCAGATTTTACACACCGCGTAAGACGTGTCTAGTGTCCCATTCACTTCATAAAATCCGAAATGTGCCCAGATGTCTCCGCTTTCCAAGCTTTGGGCGCGTTTTTTATAATCCGTCTATCACGGTCATCTCCCTCCGCCTCAGCTATCTTGCTTGTTGTTGTTGTTATTCTCCCGGAACCGGAAGTATTTAAACTTCACAACTTTTTTGTCCGCCAGAAAATAAACAGTGACATAATCGATTATGGCACTTTGCCGCATCGATGCTGAATCGTTCATGCCCCGCATCGCGATGCATTGCCGAATCGATTATTGTTGACACCCCTAATATATATATATATATATATATATATATATATATATAAAGTGAAAGTGAAAGTGAAGTGAAAGTGAAAGTGACATTCAGCCAAGTATGGTGACCCATACTCAGAATTTGTGCTCTGCATTTAACCCATCCGAAATGCACACACACAGAGCAGTGAACACACACACACACACTGTGAGCACACACCCGGAGCAGTGGGCAGCCATTTATGCTGCGGCGCCCGGGGAGCAGTTGGGGGTTCGATGCCTTGCTCAAGGTGGTATTGAAGTCATGGTATTGAAGGTGGAGAGAGAACTGTACATGCACTCCCCCCACCCACAATTCCGTCCGGCCCGAGACTAGAACCCACAACCCTTCGATTGAGAGTCCGACACTCTAACCATTAGGCCACGACTTCCCCGTGAATAAATATATATATATATATATATATATATATATATATATATATTAGGGGTGTAACGGTTCACAAAATTCACGGTTCGGTTCGATACGATACACTGATGTCACGGTTCGGTTCGGTTCGGTTCGATACGTTTTAGATACAGCAAAATGTAAAAACATCTCAACTTTTCAGAATGCCGCAAGCGCACCGCGGGTCATGTGACAAGAACCAACCAATCAGCTTCATCCTTTCCCGTAACAAGGTTGAGAGCTCAGCCAAGATGAAGGAACAGCTGATCATAGTTGTATATGGATTGCAATTTTGAAATAAATTTAGTAGCAGAGCTACTGCAAGCGATTTTTAGAGCTGCAAATCCATTTATCCTTCGCTGAAATTTCCGCGTCTCATGGAGAGAGCACGTCATTGTTGCTTAGCAAAGACAGACGCCTCATGAGCGCTTCTGCCCGAGCGCTTTGGAAAGGAGGAGAAAGACGTGCTTAGCGTTTTCCACGCGTTTTTAGGAGCGATATGTGAACGGCCCCTAAGGCGCTCGCTCACTCAGCACGCGCTGAAGGCTCGTTGCAAAATGTCTAATGCATTTAACAGACCAGAAATATAAGATCCTAAAATAACCAACAGGTCTGGTGTTTGGGTTGGATTCCCTGTAAGCTATAGTGTCTAAATGCTGCAGGGATAGTTTGCTGCGTGCATGTTTCTCCTTTTTTTCGTCTTTTCCCAGATAGTACTGACGCATATATCCCAGATATTCCCGCTGGTGTTTTTTTTTTTTTTTTTTTTTTTTTGTATTCCCGCTGGTGTACCCTGTCATGTTGCAGATGCGACATACCGTTGTTTTTTTATCCACCACTCTCTTGCCATCACCATTATAGCTTAAAGGGAATCCAAAGTGCACCCAAACACCAGACCTGTTGGTTATTGGGGGATCTTCTCATTTCTAGTCTGTTAAACGCATTGGCTATTTTGCAACGAGCCTTCAGCGCGTAGTGAGTGAGCGAGCGCCTGCTGAGTAGCCTAACATAAACATATAAGATGGTGTTTTTTTCTTCTTCGGGAGTGTCAGGGGCGTTGCCTGTTACGTTGTTTGGGTTATTGGGCTACCTTGTTGAACGCATATCATTATATTTCTATCTCTCTTTTTTTTTTTTTTTTTCCAAATATAATTAATTACTCCAACGAACCGTTCGGTATACATAATGCGTACCGCGTACCGAACCGAAAGCGTCGTACCGAACGGTTCAATACGAATACGCGTATCGTTACACCCCTAATATATATATATATATATATATATATATATATATATATATACACACACACACACACACACACACACGCACACACACACACACACACGCACACACACACACACACACACATAGCTTCTGGTAACCAGGGTTATTGTAGTAACTAACTCCATAAATAAAATAAAATAAAATAAAATAAATATATATTTTATTTTATTTTATTTATGGAGTTAGTTACTACAATAACCCTGGTTACCAGAAGCTTGAACTTCAGTCTCTTCTTCATGCAATGATATTCTTAATTTAGAGAAATGTTTTTGGAGCTTGACAGTATAAATCACCCTCAACTTTCATTGCCTGAATGAGAGGGAAAAAAAAAGCTCAGATGTTTGGTTTTGTTAAAAAAGACATTTAGATTTTGAAGCGCATAAGTAATGATAGAGAAGCGTCTAGCAGCACTTACATATACAGATGGGGATGTTAGCAGACCACTGATTGTTATTCTGACAGGAAATCATTTTTTCACCAATGAGCTCGAATCCGAACTGGCATTCGAAGCGCAGCACGTCTCCGTTGGAGAAGCCCCCGCCCTCTCGGAGTCCATACAGAGGGATCCCAGGATCCCCACAACTTTCCTTGTCAATTTCTGTAGGTAGGCGAGAGAGACGAGAAGAGAGAGAAAAACAGCAGTAAAGCTTCTGAGCCAACAGAGTGATTTATGTGGGCACTCTAAGAAGCTGAGGCAGAGAACAGACTCACCTTTATAGTTGATCTTAAAGCCAATAGAGCCCACACTTTCATCAGACTGCAAATGCAGCCACATTTGATGGGTCATACTGACGATGAGGTCAGGGACGAAACTGCCCGTTAACCTGTCCATGCAGAGTGAACAAAAGAACATAAGAGTCTGTGAGTTCAGAATACAAAGCACTAGGCTGGCGGTATTATGCTATAATAATGCTTTCAGATGCCAATACTATGGTACTCTGTTATATGGTACAGTACTGAATAATTACTATATTTAAACAAAGTGGGATTTTTATGGCACTCAAAGATTAGGGGGCGGTAAGATTTTTTAAATGTAATATATATATATATATATATATATATATATATATATATATATATATATATATATATATATATATATATACAGTACAGACCAAAAGTTTGGACACACATTCAAAGAGTTTTCTTTATTTTCATGACTATGAAAATTGTAGAGTCCCACTGAAGGCATCAAGGGCTATTTGACCAAGAAAGGAGAGTGATGGGGTGCTGCGCCAGATGACCTGGCCTCCACAGTCACTTAACCTGAACCCAATCGAGATGGTTTAGGGGTGAGCTGGACCGCAGACAGAAGGCACAAGGGCCAACAAGTGCTAAGCATCTCTCGGGGAACTCCTTCAAGACGGTTGAAGACCATTTCAGGTGACTACCTCTTGAAGCTCATCAAGAGAATGCCACGAGTGTGCAAAGCAGTAATCAAAGCAAAAGGTGCTACTTTGAAGAACCTACAATATGACATATTTTCAATTTTTTCACACTTTTTGGTTATGTATATAATTCCATATATAATTCCACATGTGTTAATTCATAGTTTTGATGCCTTCAGTGTGAATCTACAATTTTCATAGTCATGAAAATGAAGAGAACTCTTTGAATGAGAAGGGGTGTCCAAACTTTTGGTCTGTACTATATATATATATATATATATATATATATATATATATATATATATATATATATATGCTTATACCAAAGTTGCAGTTATTTGAAAAAAGTATCTATTTATATACGTTATACTGTATTTTATTCCTGTGATGCGCAGCTGAATCTCAGCATCATTCCTCCAGTCTTCAGTGTCACAAGATCATCAGAAATCATTCTAATATGCTGAATTGTTGCTCAAGAAACAATTATTATTATCATTATTGAAAACTATTTTGCTGTTTAATATTTTTGTGGAAGCTATGATACTTTTTCTCAGGATTCTTTGATGAATAGAATGTTCAAAAGAACAGCATTTTAATCAAGTATTCTGTAGCAATGTAAAAGTCTCTACTATTACTTTAATTGAATGAATCCTAAATAAATAAAAGAAGGTTTTTCTTTTTTCTTTTTTTTTAACACCCCAAACCTTTGAATGGTAGTATATATCCAACAATATAATATAATAGCCATGGTATTTATAAAATAATAATAATAATAATATTACCAAAAAACATTCAATTAAATAAAAAGTACTTTTGGAAGTGTCCAACTTAAAAGATGATATTACCCTGGTATTATGTCCAAAACATAAGTAATTTTAGTAATGCTGTAGTACTTTTTTTCTATTTGAATTCACTTTGTGTTTTCATGTATTTCAAAAACACCATGGTAGCATCCAACACCACAGTATTACCATGATGCTTTTTGGGGTTTTGTTTTTAAATCATAGTATAACCTGTCAGGATTATAGTCTGTTTTGGTTTAGGTTTTTTTTGGCATTTACTCTATTCCAGCTGGCCTAATTTCTTGGTTAGTTTTCTAATTAGTCCCACACACCTGTTTCTATTCTCCTCGATAACTCTCCTTGTGTATTTATGCTCCGAGTTTCCTTTGATCCATTGTCTGGTCTCGTTTACGCATACTATTATGTGAATGTGCATTGACTTCTGTTATTTTTTCCTGGATTATTAAAGTATTTTCTAGAGCCATTTCTGGATTGTGAGTGGTTGATATAAACATTTCCATGGAACATTTCCAAAAACAGGGTTTTTGTATTTTACTGTACTTTTGAGTCTAAATCATACTGTCAGGTACTTCAAAAATCACTACCACAACCCACAATCCACAACAAGCATGTTACAGTTCCAATGGTGCATGCCAACATGTGCATTACAGACCATGATTTTTGGACACTGTGCTATAATAATTCCATGGTACTTTTATGCAAAAGTGCTAAACCAATTTGACCAACACAAACCCGAAGAAAGACATTTATTGAGCTTTACAGCATGTATTAGTTCTCTGGCAGTGAGTCTTTTTTTTCCTTGAGGAACACTCCGTGAGCATTCAGTGGATCGTAGCTGGAACAGAGCCAGGCAAATGCACCGGAAAACAGCACAGACCGTCACCAAAGTGTGTCTGCCCAAGATACCTGGAGACATACGGCTGACGGTCAGAAGAGGTGGTGAGGGGAGGTGGATGGAAAAACATGTTTGTGAGGGAGAAAAGTACAGACGGAGGATTTGTGCCTGTGCAGTTTTATGGTTTTATGGCTGTCATGCTGTTGAAAATGATAACTGCTGCAAAGCTGAACAAAATGCAAGATAAAAATAAAAATAACCTCTGGAGTCTATTAAAGTTGGACATTTTAAAGTGGTGGGGGGTCTGGATTTTCTTTGGTCTTTCAAAAATAAAAGAAATGTAATGTAGTATGCAGATATACACCAGAAACGAGTGGCATGCCACAACTTGTCTAACTTCAGCACTTCATTTTCTCTATCTGTCTGTAATAAAATGATTTTATTCACAAATCGCATGTGTGAATTGCGTGCTATTCATTTTTATTTGTTATACATTTTTAAAATGTGTATGCATGGTAAATGGATAGTAAAACTAAATTGAGACTTGTTGGTGCAAGAAAGAAATTTAACTGTGAGAAAAGAGACATAATGGTCCCTAAAAAAATATTATAGCTGCAAACTAACGGTTGATGTTAATTATTCAAAATTATTTTAGTTTATTTATTTTTTACTTTGTTTTGCAGCTAAAATACAATATAAAAATGTTTTAAAAGAAGAAACATATACTTAAGAAACCAAATTGCATAATATATTAAGGCCTTGGATTTAGTATATTTCTCTCATTCTATTGGCAACCAGTTCTTGTTTTAACCATGAATACAAATCAGTGAAGTCTACAAACAATTTACTGATCAGAAAGGACAAATATACTGAGTTTAAGGCCTTCATTTCTTATATCTTGACATACTTCACATATCTTGAGCATATGTTGTTTCTCAAGTAAATTTATTGAGGGATTTGGGATATTGTAACTAGAAAATGAGATAAAATACTGACTGAGATTATTATTATTATTATTTATTTTTTTTGCGATGTACAGTACAGAAGACAATCATGCAACTTCACAATAACATTGAAATCAAACACTTGCATGATTGTTTGCTATGAATTTTATTTGTTACATATTTTAATGATGTTATTGCAAGGTAACTGGTCATGCAAAACTAAATTGTGACTTGGAAAGTGAAAAAAATGGCATTTAAATTCCATTTAAAATATCCAAACATTCTTAAAACAAGAAACATTTATTTGAGAAACCAGATTGCATAAGATATAAAGACCTTGAATAAACTTTGATTTTCTTACTCCACTGACAAACAATTTTAATTAAAATGACGGAGGTTTATAAAACAGTTTGCTGATGGGTAAGGAAAAATATAGTTCAAGGTCTCAAAAGACTTTGCATATCTTAAGCATATTTTGTTTCTCAAGTAAATTTCTCTTGAGATAAAGATGCTTCTGGAAAACAAGACTGAAATGTTTTTGCAGTGCAATACTGCAAACACTCATGTCAAATAACTTCAGTAGATCTCTGAATCTTACACTTGTATGATTGTTTTCGAGTCGCCAACCTCTCCACCGTCTCCGACAGTCAACGTATCGTATCCCAGCTCCAAGTCGAACTCTTCGAAGTTGATTTGAATAACCTGCGATGGGAACAAAATCACTGAATTAGCGTTAGAAGTCTTTGTAACGGAACGCCACTCGAATCAATGAAGCACCTTGACCGGAGGGATTTCTCCATATGCTCTCTGTTACGGAGAATGAGCAGTGTGCATTTCACATCGTCTTAATTAAGTTTCTCAGAACTAGAGCGCTTCAGACATCATCAAATATAAATGATACACACTATTCTCAATAAATAAGATATTCATGAGCTCACCGGGGCCAGCACTTGGCTGCAGCGTATGTCGCCTGTATGTTTCAGCTCATTTGCTCATACCCTCTGCGGCCCCATTGGAAAATTCAGCGGGGGCAATGCATCAATTACCCAACAAATCATTTGCACAGTCCAATGGATGCTGAGTAAAACAAATTTCTGAGAGTGCTTTCAATCAGCGGCTCTAGCTCGCAAGTAAACATTGGAGAGACGTGCTCCGCTTGTTTCGTGTTATTTCAAACAAACGCTCACTTGTACATTAACAACGCACTGTTTGCATAAACACCCCCCGGGTGTGCGTTTGGAGACAGCGGGGAGCTGCTGTTGTTCACTTTTAGTTAGACACCATGAATACCTGCCTCCTGGCACTTTTAATGTACACGTACATGAGGTATATGGGTGCTTCCTCAGTGACTGCCACTTCTATGTCTCCTGGGTTGATTTTTATTAAACGATTTTAACTCGGCTTCTCTTTGTTAAATGAAAGTCACATTAAAGTCTTGGAAAGTTTTCACCAAGCCTTCTTGCTGCTTTTCAAATACTCCTCTTTTATGTTGTCCCAAAACCAGACTTTTAAATATTAAAATATGAAGAAAAAAAAAACATTCACAAAATATAAAAAAAAAAACATGAATTTGTACACGTCATAAAACTTTCAGCAAAGAACACAAAACAAACCATTAGAATATGCACACTACATTTTTGTAAGTTTGGGGTCAGTATGATTTTTTCAGGGGTTTTCAAAGATATTTCCAAGACTGTATTTATTTGATCATTTACTTGATCAAAAACAATATTGTGAAATAGTAATTTAATATACTATTTAATATATAATTTAAACCTGTAAATGTGATGACCAACGCTGCATTAATTTGATCAAAAATGCATTAAAACAGTAATATTCCCCCCCCCAAAAAAATTATATATATATATATATATATATATATATATATATGTATGATTAAGAATAATATTTATAAATATATTGATGCATTGCAGTTTAAATTGTTTATATATTTATTTATTAATGACATAATTCTCTTATGAGATGATGTATAAACACCCATGTGCTATGAAGAAACATCCACATACTGTATGTGTGCACAGCTCACAGGAGATTCATACAGCTCTTGCACTGATATGATTAGTGCTTACTAATGAACACAATCAGGTAACCATAAGAAAGTCCTGCTTAACTTCATATATTAACTTCATTTATTGTGTTAACACAATAATAATGCCAATGAGCTGCCCATGGGTCTGCGGAAAACGCAATAAAATTTGAACTTTGCAATTCTGTCGGGTGAAGATAAATGAGGCAATAATGTTATGCGTGTTAGGGCTCATTTGCATTTCTCACCAGAGGAAAGCTCAGATTTAGCAGCAATTGAGGACACAAATCAGCTATTTGCTGGTTGTTAATAGCCTGGCATGAAATAGATATATATAAATAAATAAAAACTATGCCTGAAATGTGCTGTCTGCGGCAAGACCTCATGGAAAGAAAAACGGTTGACTCAGAAAAACTACAGTAAATTGCATACATTTTATACATATAATAGCTAAGAATCTAAATCAGAATTGCATTATTTGAGGTGCTGTAGGGGAAGATGATGTTTGCATTGATGAGATCTAATCTGTCTTGCACAATGGGGCACAAGAGTCAGGAGAGCGATTTCAGTCATAATGTGAAATACAGATACCCCATCAGGAACCGCTCACAATGGCAGGTTTACACAGGTTTAAAAAAAAAAAATAAATAAAATAAAAAACCTGTTAAACACAGTAAATGGTCACATTACCTTAAAAGATATAAACGTATGTATATACATTATATAGGTTTTTAATACTGTAAATTAATATTACAGGAATGTCAGAATCATGGTTGGAATCTAAAATAAAGAAATTACATGACTGTAAATGCCTTTTTTTATTTACTTTTAAAAACTATTTAAAAACCAAAACACCCCATATACATATATATAGTATTAAATGTGTAATTTTTAAATACAAGATATTGACATTCACAACAAAAAAAAGCCTTTGGTTTAATTCAATAAAGTAAAATAATATATAATTAAATATTTTTGATAAATTTATATTTTTAAACATTTCATACTAAAATAATGGTATTACTAAAAATGCATTTAAAAACTTGTTTCAAAACACCTACAGCTACTAAAGCTATAGTGAGCATTATAAAACTATTTAAACATTTTATTTTATTTATTTTTGTTTGTTTATTAAATGTGTAATTAAGTATTAGATATTGTTTTCATAAAAGAAAATCATTTGATTTGATTTAACAAAAAACAACATTAAATGTGTATTTATTTATTTTTTTGCTAAATTAATATTACATTTATATTTAAATTGATATTTCTGCTAAATTAATATGTATAGAAAATATATATATATATTTAACAAATAAAATATATGGCAATACAACTGCAGGCTTCCAACAGCGCAAACCTAAAGAAAAGCATCTCGAAAAAAAGAAAAGAAAAATGGAATCACTGTAAATTATTTTAAAAAGTGACCATGGTTTGAAATACCAAAACACCATATTTACTATAGTTATAGTTTTTGTAAACCAAAAAAGAAAAAAAGAAAAAGTATAAAATCACATTGAAACTTTATTATTATGATTAAATGTCATTTTAAGATATAAGATGATACATGTTCATAAAAAGCTTTGGGTATTGAGTCAGATATGGAGCGCTGTGTGTGTCTGCAGGTTATTATTGTACCTTATTGGGGTTACTGGCAGTGATAATCCAAACACACTGTGAGTTGCTCTCATACTGGATGGGGAAATTAGGTGATGTAAACGTTCCTGAAGGGCCAAAGAGGTTCATCCCACATGTTTTCACTGCAAAATACAGAAATACAGAGAATAACTCCTTTATAATGAATAAGAACAGGCAAGACAAGCCAGATTTATTTCTGTAGCATTTACATATAGCATTTCTACAACTAAATTCTGGCAGCAGCGTTCTGGATGATCTGCAGCTGTCTAATGGTTTTCTTGGGATGGCCGGTGAGGAGACCACTACAATAGTCCAACCTGCTGGTGATAAAGGCATGAACAAGTTTCTCCAAGTCTTGACTGGAAACAAAACATCTAATTCTTGCGATGTTTTAGATGATAAAATGCTGATTTAGTTACTGCTTTGACATGACTACTGAAACTAAGGTCTGTCTCCAGAATCACACCAAGACTCCTGACTTGATTTTTAGTTGTTGAACCCCTAGAGTAAAGGTATGCATTCACCTTGAAAACTTAATCTTTGTTTCCAAATGCAATTACTTCAGTTTCCTTGTTTAACTGGAGAAAGTTCTGGCATATCCAGCTGTTAATTTCATCAGTACATTGGCAGAGGGAGTCAATGGGGCTGTAGTCATTTGGAGATAAGGCTAGGTAAATCTGGGTATCATCAGCATAGCTGTGATAGACAATGTGGTTCTTTCTCATTTTTTGACTTAGTGGGAGTATAATGGGGCTAAACAAGAGCGGTGCGAGAACTGACCCTTGTGGGACTCCGCATGTTATGGACGTCCCATTAGACTTATGCTCTCCTATACTCACATAATAACCTTTCCCTTCTAAGTATGACCTGAAACATTTGAGTACCATCCCAGAAAGCCCTACCCAGTTTTCCAGTCTCTCTAGTAGTATGTTATGATCAACAGTGTCAAATGCAGCACTGATATCTAGTAGCACCATCACTGATATTTTGCCAGAATAAGAATTTAAGAAGATATAATTTATTATCCTAATGAGTGCTGTCTCTGTGCTATGATGCAAGTGGAAACCAGGTTGACCAAATTGTCCAGGTATCCATTTGAGTTTAAGTATTTGTTCAGCTGATTAAAGACTACCTTTTCAATAATCTTGCCTATAAAAGGACGATTTTATATTGGTCTACAATTTCTCAAAATGGTGCTATCAAGATTGTTCTTTCAGAAGGGGTTTAACAATTGCAGTTTTCAGGGAGTTTGGAAAAGTCCCAGAAAGAAGGGAGGCATTCACCACTTCTAAGAGATCTGCTTCTAAACAGTTAAGCACCCTTTTGAAAAAATGAAGGCCATCTTTATAGATGCTATAATGAATTTCAAGTTTCGGCTTCCGCCACATCCTCTCAGCTTTCAGGTCAACTGAAGATCAACAGAGTCTGCAGAAATGCTTGGTGTTGAAGATATAGCCTTCATGTAGTTTTTCTTTGTGCATTACCTATGTGAATATTAAAATCCCATGCAATAGCAGAACAGTCAAATTTTGAGGAAATCATAGATAGTATTTCTGTGAACTGTTCAACAAAGGCTGGAGAGTATACTGGAGGCCTGTAAATAATGATAGACAGAATGCGTGGAGCACCTTTCAACACGATGCCTAGATATTCAAAAGACAAGTACTGACCAAATGACACTTGCTTGCCTTGATAAAAGTTTTAAATAGAGCAGCTACACCTCCACCTGTCCTAACAGTCCTGCAGACACTCATGAAAGTAAAGTTAGGAGGGGCGGTTTCATTGAGGATCGTTGAACTGCAGTTTTCATCAAGCCATGTTTTGTTTAGAAACATAAAATCCAGGTTCTTTGTGGTTATTAAGTCACTGATTAGAAATTATTTATTTTTTTGTGAGCATTGCATTTAGTTTATACAGCAATATTATATTTCAAAACTGTTATCAGTATCAAGAACCAATGGTATTCATTTGTAGGATCACAGGACATCAGTAGATCAGATGTCTGGTATAATCCTGCTCAGAGGCAATGGTTGGTTTATTGAAGGCAATATTCTAACCTTTACAGACGGGTCTATGGTCACTCCAGGCTGCAAACACCTCAGCAACCCTCTGGCACGTAATGCTCTTGGATCCCTGAAGCACATGGTCCCCATCACAGGTGAAATGAACTGTCGCACCGATGCTGCCGTGTTGAAGAGAGAACAAATGTAAGCCAGGAAATCAATGAAGAAATTCTCCTTAAGCGCCATCCATGCATCCAGACAGATTGGGTGCCACAACCTCATGTCAGAGCAAATGTCAGGAAGCAATATATTCAGGGATTTCATTCCTACTGAAATACCTAGGAATAGGGATCATTGAGGAAATGTTCCCATGACTTTTTGTTTCCATAGCTATTTTTTTCCCCACTTTGCAAAATAGCTTTACGTATTTTATTCCTTTTTTTATGTTTTGTTGAATGGTCATTTCTAATGTTATTAGATTGTCACAGTGTCAATATGCATCAATAAAATTTGAGAAATTAAACGCATTAAACACAAACAAAAATGCATAAATCTTTGGTAAATTAATCTAAATTAAGCTAAAAATATATTTAAGAAAATTTAACATAACATATCACATCATGAATATTTATGAAAAACAAATATTAAATTAAACATGTGCCGTTATTCGGTAATGCAATATATCAAGGTAATTAATATGCACAATATTGTTATCGTGGGCACTTCTAAATACTGTGAATAATTATATACCGTATTACGAATTTGTAATGCATTTTAAGAATACTTTTCCTATCAACTGGTCAAAATGCACAACACCACTGTATGATGCTTAAAAGACCATGTGTGCTCTGATGTAAACAAGCACGCATGGGAAGCACATGGAGGAACACGCAAGACACGCTGAATAAAAACACATTCACTCTCTGACAGCAGATGGCGCTAAACTGCAGAAAATGCAGCTGTTACCCTGGAAACCCCATAAATAATGCAGCAGTCCTACTTTTGAAAACATATTTAAATAGCCACTTATATTTGAGAATTTGCTATGCTGTTCATCACATCGCCAAATACTTAAATATTAGGCATATATCTTACATCTTTTTTTTTTACATTTTAATCTGGTCTACAACATGCCCGTAGATATTGTTTGAAAGTGTTAATTCACACATTACATTAGGGTTTCATTGGTTAACATTAGTTAATTAATTAGTTAACATAAACTGCCAATGAAAAATTCTTATAAACATTCATTAATTTTAGGTATTCCAATATTTAATAACACGTAAAAATCAATATATGTTAATGTTAAAATCGAAAGTTGCAACTGTGTTATTTAATGAACTAACATGAACCAAGACTATTTTTTTAACAAAGGTTAATAACTTCTGTTGCAAATGTAGTTATTGCTCATTGTGAATGTTAATGCATTTACTAATGTTAACTAATGAGATCTTATTGTAAAGTGATACCTATTGGTGTTTTTTTTTTTTTTGTGCATGGCCTAATTTATATTCATGAGCTGTACTATTACAACTGCATGACAACTGTTCCCATCATTTTCTTAAAACAAAACTGCATCTACTGTATGTGTCTGGTGTGGAAAACCTGTCTACCTGTAATCGGTGCCAACGCGCTTGCCGTTCTCCGGCTCCCCGGGGTCCGGGCAGAAGTTGGAGACCTGCTTGACCATCCCTTCATTCACTGTGGGAGGAGAAAGAGCATATGGACACATAAGCCAACACGCAAACCATCAGCCTTCATCACCTGTGATCACGCTCTCCATAACACAGCCTTGGTTATCAGACATCGAGATTCATCCTCAATCAAAAGAGAAGTTGGTGCAATATCTCATCCATAAATAGTTGTTGGCACATGATAATTACCGCAGGAGGCGATGTTATGCGAGTAATTTAAGGGAAGTGTTTAGAATGGGGTGTTTTGCAGCAGCCCGGAGTCCTGAATAAAACGTGATAATTCACTCATAACTCATATTTCTGAATGCGTGATGCAGAAACTGTGAAATAGAAGCTCATAAAAATTCTATCCAGTTGTAATTAAGGGTTTGGAGTGCTATGTTGTCGAGGGTGAAATGGATCAGTCGGCATTTCATTACGATGCTGGAGCATGTGGAGCCATAAAAAAAAGGACTTTTACACTTTTGCTGTGTGCACAAATAATTTCCATAGATCGTGATCAGGCTTCTGCCGGAGCGTGTGGCTTGGTTGTGTTACCAGGTTAGGCCGGTGGTTTGGATGGCCAGTAATTAATCTCAGTTGGAGTGAAATCCAACCACCTGTGCACCCTCTGAAGCCCCTCGCTTCACGGATTTGACATCATCTTCCGAGGAGCTTCTGTGGGTGAGGGACCTCTAAGTCAAGCTAAGCTCAATTAATCAAAATGCAGATTTCTGTTTCATTGGATGCTCTAATTTCCTTTGATCCATTTCCTAAATTGCAAGCGAGAGGATTACAAAAATGTGGCATTGTTTGTGCTTTATGAATTACAGGCTTTGAAGGTGTAGATGCGAAATTACCAGCGGAATAACATCTACAGAATATTAAACAATTAACAGGGATGCACATCAGAAAGAAATTAAGCAGTGAAGAGCTTTTATGACATTAGAGCAACAGTATTAACAGGCATAATTATGCATGACATGAAGCAGCACTGGAGAGCAGATCTTAAAGCTGCTTGGTTTTTACGTGACCGAGCCTGCACCAACACACACACACACAGAAACACGCTCTTCTTCACCCTCAAGTTGTTCCAAAGTTGTATGTCTGACTCTCTTCTGTTAAACAAAGAAAAAAAAAAAAAGAAGAATGTTGGCAACCAAACAATTGCTGGTATCTACTGACCTCCATAGCAGTGGGAAAGCATTCTAGAAGTCAATGGCTACCAGCAACTGTTTGGTTACCAACATCCTTCAAAATATCTTCTTTTCTGCTCAGCAGAAGAAAGCAAATCTTATAGTTTTGGAACTACTTGAGGGTGAGTAAATAATGTAAATAACATTTTTGGCAGAACTATCCCTTTAACAAAATCCGTTTTGATATGCATGTGTTCATCCTGTCTGGGGTATATACCGGTGCACACATAAAGCCACTTTTACACTTTTTATATTATAACACAGACTCATTGGCCCTGAATGGTCAAACACACACTTATGTACCAAAATGCCCATATTTGTGAGTATCCTTCCTCCTTATGTCTTAAGTGAACGTAAACATTTGAGAAAGAAACCGCATGTGTGTCAGTATATTAGATCAGTGCATTCAGTCTTAAAGTAAACTAAGCATTATTATTATTGACTGGTTGCTTATCTTCATTTATCTTGAGAGGGTTTTTTTATGTTAGTTAGGATAATTCTAGGATAAATTGATGATGGTCTCAAATTTTGATATCATAAAACCCTTACTTAAAGCAAAAATAACTATATTGTCATATATATTCTTATCATAAAATAAAATAACTCATTTGTGATATAAGTCATATAGCCCACCCCTACATAACTTGGTACAGTTTATTTGTAAAAATGCATTCAAAGTACACCTATCAACTGACTGTGTGTATTTAATTTTACAGAGAGAAAGAAACACACTTACTTATTGAAAATTTACTTGTGTTGTCTTTTCCGGGTAATAATTTCACTCCCCTTGATTTAAAATCTCCAGATCGTTTCACTGCTCAGCAAAAGAAAACAAAGGAAATTAGACAAATTTTCATTCCATGTAGGTGAGATTCAAAAAGCCTTGAGTTATAGTTTATCTAATAAAGTTACTTAATTAAAAAGCAAATAAAAAAACATGTGACAAAATGTTTCCTGTGAGACATGTATTGTCTTTGTGAAAATATAATTCTCTTTTGTCTGTGTGTGTTATTTACTTTCATGATTTGCGTCTATTTTAGTTCTGGAATTCATCTTTTAATTTTGCTTCCAATCAAATTAATTGAAAATAACTTGTGGATCATGCTTTGAGTCAACTTTTAACCGGTCATTTTCTGTTCCTCGTTATAAGAAATCAAGCATTATAATTAGCAGCTGATTAAGATTAACAAAGTGATTAAAGATTTTCTGATAATGAAGCTGCACATAATTACTAGACAGAGTAATAGAGGTCAGGGTCATTATATGACCCAAAATCACAAGAAAAGGAAAATTATATTATGCATGATTTTGCATTGTAAGGTAAAATGAAATTAAGTATTCTAGTGCAGTTCAAGCAGGTGAAAAACTAAGTTAACCTGAAACAATCTGTTAACTGGACTTGAAAGAAAAACTATTTAGAGACTTTTCATACACAAACTAATTAATGACAAACAATTAAGCAAGGAAACAGGAACAAGTGAAATAGGAAACCCAAAGAAAGGTAATAGACGGGCAAAACACATCAAAATAAAAGTCTGACACAAACATTGAATGTTTATTTATTTATTTAATTTCATTTATCTGTTCCTTATTTCGAGGTCAAATATATAGTAGATAGACATGGACATGTATTTGCTAAATTTGTCTCAAGCAATTATCAGAAACTTATGCAATTTATTGTGAATCACACCATATTACAGTATATATCAAATGTACCTTGATACTGAACGCTGAATCCTTTATGCCTATGACTGTTGTCTGTGATGAAATGAAGCCGTAGCCAGTTCTTGTTGCTGACTATGGGCACAGGAATATTAATTCCTGATAACCTGTAAAGAAGATGCAGAAACGTCAAACCCATTCGCCTTGTTCTATATGCATATACTGTATATATAGCTCCTGTTTCAACATGCAAAGACAAAAATCTCCAAAATGGTTTACCAAGCTTGTGATTTAATAAAAAATAGCATATCATCAATAAAATTACACCAATTGCATCATACATTTCAACAGAGTTTAAAAATAGAATTAGAAAAGTCTCACTTTTAGGCACGTAAATTAAATTGAGCACTTTTATTCATTCTGCTCAACAGAATTGTGAGAAGCCTTCAAGAAAAATGATAAATGGCTAAAATTTCAATATGCACCTACACATTTCTCAGTAAATACACACAAAATCAAATGATCTGAGCTGCTATCCACATTCATTTTGTAGCGCTTTACTCCCATGTCATCCATTCTATTTCAAGAGACACACTGGAGATTAAGTTAATACTTGCAAAACATATCTGACAAAAAAAAAAAATACACATGCTGAGTGGAACCCCACTACCCAAAAAAAAAAACCCTGCAAAACCTCTCTAAATGTTTCCCCCCGGTAAACAGGTTTCTCCTACACACTCAAAACCATCTCTGGACACAGCTTTAATATCAGTAAAATATACCAATAATATCAGAGGCAAGTAGGTACAGTAGATAGGTACGTAAGTAAGCAAGCAAGCAACCAAGGTCATTAAGTGATAAACACTATACTTTGAATTCAATGTTAGCCACTTTGGATAAGAAGAGCTGGCATATGCATAATATTTCGTCTTCTTCTTTTTTAAGATATTATTGTAAGGTTCATTGCCCCTATTTGAAGAAAGCTAAATGAAGCAAGTATTGGAAGCTTCACAAGCCATAAAATATGACCTTTATAAATGACTTTGTTTACTAGTCATTGTTTACTGAGATGCAAATGACGTAAAAACAGCCTTCAGCTGTTTGCCACTAACATTAGATTTATTGTTTCTTCCCATCTGCAAGCATCTCAAGGACTCGGCCGTAATTTTAAACTTCATAACAGTCAATCGGCTGTGACAGTGAAAGTCTATAGTAAAAAGAGCAAAACTATTTCAAGGCTAAGCCATTCCAGCCGGCACAGACTGTCCAGAATGACTCCTTGCTTTCGCACTCGGCCTTGCTGTCTGTCAATCATCGCCCGTCATTGGCTGTCTGTGAGTGGCTGCAATTGTTTAAGTGAGATCCGACAGTGGAATCGCTTTTTGAAGAAAAACACAGTTCATAATTGTGTCTCAAACACTTGTCAGTTCTGTAATGTTGAAAAGGGCAAATGAGAGAATTTTATATGTTTGTAACAGTCAAGGCATCAACCCACGTTAAAGCTTGGATCCGACCCTGATTCTGACCTGAAAGATGCCTGATTGACTTTGAGTTCCCTGCACTCCAGTAAAACATTTTGAGACACTTCAATTTAGACACCAGCGACATCAACAAATGACCCCACATCGTCTGCCGGTTTCACAAACACAACTCTAAAACACACTGCCATGATGCTAAGGTGCCCTAGTTGGTTGCTTTTTTGTTGCTATGTGGTTTCTAAAATCTGAAAGGTTGCTAGGTGGTTAATTACAAGAGCAAATCTTAAAAGTCCATCCCAAAAAAATCGTTATTAAACTGTGGAACAAATTTATGGACACATTGTTTCACTTTCATTTTTATATGCTGAATCACATTAAGTTTTGTGTATCATTAACAGTGCTGATGAAAAAAAATTGACAACTACAAATTAAAATGTTATTACTCATGCATCTATCGTTCTATCTGTTGCATGTTCTATTTATTGCTGTTTCTTTCAGTCTTTTTTCTTTCTTTCATTGGTTCTTTCTTTCTAGCCTTCTTTCAATCATTCAGTCATTTCATTGTCTGGCTGCAATCAGACTCCATTCAGTAATCGTGAAGGAGGAGTGAGTCACATCTAGTGACCAGGATATCAGAGAGACTTGGTGGTGGACTCTTTTGACCACTAAATAATCACCCAAATACCCTAGCAACCGCAGCAAAGCACCCTAGCAACCGCATAGCAATGCCTTCTCAGTCACCCACAACAACCCAGCACTGAAACCATACAAATCCAGTTTGTTAGTCTCGCTATATCTTCACCTCTTTATTTCTCTCTCTCTCAAGCAGGCAGGAGGAGTAAGAGAGGAGGTGTCTCCATTTCCTGCATTTGTGTTTTGATTTATTTGTGTCTTTTCAATTGCTCTTTATTTTTTTGTAAGTGTTTGTGCAGCGGGTCAGCAGACAATAGCTGGACCTGCAGTCAAATGCACTCACGCTTTATTAATAGAGAAATGCACATCATGTTCTCCATAATAATAATGTTATCTGGCCTTTGCCGGTGGTTACACTGTTGTTGGTTCTAACTCCCAGGTGCTTGTGCAGCTCACCTTTAGGGCAGAAATGTTGCGATACATCTGTTATTTCAGGCCACACAAGCCAAATAGCTTATCTCAGGGAGTACAGGCTCTATAGCATCTGTCCAAATATTCATTCAGCATTGTTGGCAGTTCAAAGTCAAGCATCTCTATTAATATCAGTCACACGTAGAGTTAGGGATTAAAACAAACTCCCATAAATATTACACTTTGGCATGTAACTGCACTGACTGTGTTACAGACATGAACGACACATCAAGGTGCGCTAGTGCTTTTCTAAGTGATCGGACTCAAGTTTGTCACTTTAAAATTCCTTTACTCTTTCACTTAATCACTTATTTTAAAGGATTTCCAGAAAGACAGACAGAACGATAGAACGATAGATAGAACGATAGATAGAACGATAGATAGATAGATAGATAGATAGATAGATAGATAGATAGATAGATAGATAGATAGATAGATAGATAGATAGATAGATAGATAGATACAGACAGACAGACAGACAGACAGATAGATAGATAGATAGATAGATAGACAGACAGATAGACAGACAGACAGACAGACAGACAGACAGATAGACAGATAGATAGATAGATAGATAGACAGACAGACAGACAGACAGACAGATAGACAGATAGATAGATAGATAGACAGATAGATAGATAGATAGATAGATAGATACTAGATAGATAGATAGAACGACAGACAGACAGACAGACAGACAGATAGATAGATAGATAGATAGATAGATAGATAGATAGATAGATAGATAGATAGATAGATAGATAGATAGATAGATAGATAGATAGATAGATAGATAGATAGATAGATAGATAGATAGATAGATAGGTATCCTTAAATAACCTTAAATAACAGAAATAACAGATTCTGGACTGAGGATATAAAGATAGTATTATCACAAAAGAACCATTGCAAAATTATGATGACAGTCCATGCAGCTGTCTGCTTTTAACCTTCTCCCACCATGCACCATAATCTGCCTGAGTGTGAGTGAGTGTGTGTGAGTGTGTGGTGTTTATTCCTTTATTTCCAGGCAGTGTGGTGCAGGGAAGTGGGACAAATCGTGTATGCAGCGGGCAGCCACAGTCACAGCGAGTGTGTAAAATCTCTGAGGAGTGAATGGATACAAAAGACGTCTCTCTGAGCGGCCTGTGTGGGGAAAAGAGGAAAACTGCTTCGTTTAAATGATGCAAAACCCTAACAAGAACATGCTATTTGTCTTCATCTAAGAATAAAACATTTTCATCATCACAATACGGAGAAACGCAGACACATCTAGTTCATATTCCCAAAATATACTCTTGTGGTTTAAATATTGTCTGATCTGAGCTCAGAATCGGAGTACAAACACAATAGTGACCCAGAAACAGTCACGTTATGCTTGCAAAACATGACCCCAGGTGTCTCATTTAAGTCCTATAGCATGTTCCATTTCAGACAAAAAGAAATGCAATATACTTTTCTAAACAAAGAACGCTCTTTCTTTTGGAGAGCAAGAGGAATGGCTTTTGTATGCCCCTTTTCTATGAGTGATTTGTAACTTACAGGATTGTTGTTTTTGCCCTTTCCAACATACTCAGAAAGTATGGTAGAATTACTTAAAGGTCATTCCAACAAAAATATTGATTTGTTTGTTTGGCTTGAACAATATTAGAGGGGAGGAGTTATAGAAATGCTTATAGAAATGACTTAAGTGAATCAATGAAGCAGCCGACAAGCAAGGTCATCACCACCACGGCAGGAGACTGCTCACACAATCATGTTCCCTGCACTCTTAACATAACTCACAGTGTCTGATTGTCATTTCAGCAGCAGCGGTTGAGTTTAACGCTGAGCACTCGTTCAGTGTGCTGTTTTCCTGTGCCAAGACTGAAATCTTTCCATCTGCAGATTCATGCAGGCTGCATTGAATCAAGTTAAAGGCATGTAATCTTATAAGCTCACAAAGTCATTTCAGAGGTTTGATGGAAGTTTTGGCACCTTCAGAGTAATTTGAAAGAGTAGGCAATCTAACACAAAAATCGCACATTTCTAGCCCAACAATTGTCATACTGAAAATAATTTCCACAATTAGAAATTAGAATGTTGAATCCTATGAATGCATAAAGGAAAAAACACAAAGGGATGAAGGTACAGTAATTATGCAGGTAAAAATGCATATGAAATATTGATTTGAGTTTAAATCAGTGGATCTCAACAGGTGGGTAATAGCAGAGAGCAGGGGAAAAAAACTGATAAACGCAAATAATACATTGCAACTAAGCATATACATGTAGGATAACACAATAGGCAGGCTTTTAAAAAGGAAAACAAAACACTTCCCACATCTATTGTTGGCAATGTCAAAGACTGTGCATCCCATCAAACTGGCTATTTAGCAAAATCACCTGTAACTTTGTAGATGTAAATCAAATGATGCCAGTGGTAATAATCACAAATCGTGTGATGTGCCCTCATCCTCAAAAACAATGTATAAAACTGTGAAGAAAAAAAAAATCGATGATGATAAACATGGTTTGTACATGCTGTGTTTTTACGGAGCCCCGCACATGACATGCAAGAAAAAATACGTAAATTGTGCAAACAATTTACTAATACGTTCCATCAATGTACTAAAACGTGCACACGATTACTATTGCGTTCCCTCGATTTGCTAAATCGTGCTCACAATTTAGCAAATCGAGGGAATTTATTAGTAAATAGTGCACACTATTTATAAATCAAGTGAACGAAATAGTAATTCAAGGAACGCAATAGTAATCGTGTGTACGTTTTAGTACATTGAGGGAACGAATTAGTAAATCATGCACACGATTTAGCCTAATATTGTTACCTGCATGTCATGTGCAGGACTCCGTAGTGTTTTGCACAATGAAGTAAATAATTTACACACACACACACAAACACATATTTATTTTCTCACTATGTGTGTGTGTGTGTGTGTGTGTGTGTGTGTGTGTGTGTGTGTGTGTGTGTGTGTGTGTGTGTGTGCGTGTGTGGATGAGATACAGATATGAAGGAAACTACTTGGGATGATTATACAAGTTTAATGCTTTTTAAATAAAAAGAACATTTCTGAAGGTTTTATGGAGGTACAGTTAAGGCATTTTTAAGACCAAGTAAAGAAAATTACGGAACACAATACGCCAATGTGTATATGTGTAGGACACAAAATGAGTTTACAGTTTGAAACACTTTAAAGTTTGAAAATACAACTTCGAACAACCAAAAACTCAATCAATTTTGTTCCGTTTTTTTCCAAGACATTTTACATTTGCATCTCAAGTAAATGTATCTTGTTTTAAGGATGTTTAGATATTTGTACTAGAAAACAAGTCAAAAATACTGAGCAAGATCTACATTGCAATGCAGCATTTGATGCCACGACTTGATGAATTTAACTCTTTCTTCCATGATTCAAGACCTTTTTAAAACCTCCAGGAACCCTGCAAAAATTAACTGACCACAGAATGCAGATTAAGAATTCCAGTGAGATGCAGCTTAATCCAGTATCACACTCACCATATCGTTGGGGGATCGGATCCCTCAACTTCTAAAGAGTCGAGTTTGCTGTCCATCTGGAATTCAGTGAAGACTAGTGAGATGGTGTCTCCTGGATCAGCCAGAATAGTCCACGTGCACTCGCCACTGCTCTGATAGTCCTTCTGAAAGTCTGGACTGGAGATGGTGCCACTGGACCCACGGAAGGTCCCACCACATGTGTCCTCAGCTGTTGACCAAACCAACACACAATATATTAACAAATATTATTTTACAGAGAAAGAGTGAAAAGTAAAATGTTTGTGAATTGAAAACATTTGTTTGTTTTTTCATGCTAACTGCTGGTTGTGTTCTAATGAACAAAATGATTACTTTAATGAGTATTATATGGGTTTTGTAAGCAATCTGTTTTTCTCCAAAAACAAAAATGTAATCAACACTTAATTATGCAGCCCAAGACTGGCTTGAAAACAGAGACAGTGTAAGATAATTAATCCAATTAGCTTCATATGCAGAATAAGAGGAAAGCGTCTCAACAAAACACTCCAAAATGCAATCACTATACCTAATGAAGAGTATTTTATATTTAAAATAAACATACGCAGGACATCAGCTAATGTTACATATTGCACACGCATTTGGTGTACAACTAATGCATTTGAATAGTTTAACGAAATAATTTCATTATTTATTATTCACCTCATGTCATTCCAAACCCATATGTATATTTCATACAACACAAAAGAAGGATTTTCTGAAGCTCTTTTACATGGAACAATCACTCATAGTGAGCTGTCAAGCTGCTCAAAAGGGCAATATTGCAAGAATTGCAAGCACTGCAAGTCCATAGCACAGATTTGACATGCTTTGCATGAAGAACAGACTTATTCATTTATTTACCCTGATGTGGATCTAAACTTGTATAACTTCTGGTGAACAAAGTATAAGATACTGAAACATGTCTTTGTCCATGCAATGAGGTCCAGTGTTGTTTTGATGAGTTGAAACACAGACACAGTTGAAACATTGTTCGAAATAACTTATTCTGTGTCATGCAGTAAGAATAAAGTCAAATTGGTCTGGAATGACATGAAGCTGAGTAAATAATGAAAAAAATAATAATTTGTAGGTGAACTATCACTTTAAATGGAAACTTCTTCCTGCCATGGGATAAAAAAAAAGAAAGAATAAAGGTAATTGTGATTTTTTTTTTTTTTTTGTCCCATAGTTTTGACAGTTCTGAGAAAGTAAACTCAGAATTGCAAGATATCAACACCAATTCTAAGTCAAAATTGAGAGATAAAAAGTCACACTTACCTTTTTTATGAAAAAAAAAAGTTTATATCTCGCAATTCTGAATTTTAGCTGATAAAACTGATAAGTAGAGTTCAAAGGGCCAAGAAAATCACATTTATTAAGTTACCCGATTTGTAAATGACATTATGCATATTTAATTATTTAAATGTAATTTTAAATGCACGTGTAGCAGTGCACATCTCGTTCATTACGAATCCAGCAGACGGCAGGTGCATTTGCGTGTTCAGATGGTTCAAAGCAGCGGAACATCTATTACTAAAATCTCTGAAAGCTTCAGCTTCATATCTATTAATGTGTGCTGACAGTCCATGTTCCCTAAGCTGCAAATTGCCTTATATGTCGGCATTTCTGCCCTAAAAAGCTATTTTAGGCAAACTCATGCTTTATCACAGGACTCTCTCGACAGCTCATGCAAGGAGAAAATAACGAATGAGCTTCAACCACACGAGGGTCCAGATCTGCGCCGCACAGCTGCTTAAAATGCAGGTAATGCAACATGTTTGCAAAGCAGAGGTTAGTCACACGTAAACAATTTTTTTTGACTAAACAGCAAAAAGTCCCATCCACACAGCAGCTTATTTTAGTTAAGAATAATCCATTTTGACAGGAAGAGACTCTACATGCCATTTAGAAATAATTGATCTGAAATACATTATGCCACAAGAACCAAATGTAATAAATAAAAGCATTTTAATGAAAACAATTAAACTTTAGTATGAAAAAATATTCAAATGTATACAATGGGGCCATTTTATTGTATTATTGTATACATTTTCTAAAAATTGCATTTACATTTAGTCATTTAGCAGACGCTTTTATCCAAAGCAACAACAAAAAGAGCAATGATATATAAGTGCTATAACAAGTCTTAGTTAGCTTAAACACAGTACACATAGCAAGGGCTTTTAAATAATATAATAAATAAAAAGAAAACAGATAGAACAGAAAAAGAATACAGCAAGTTAGTGATAGAGGTCTTTTTTTTTGCCTTTTTTATTTTGTTAATTGTAATTGAAATGGACAAGTTCAATAATAATTTTAGCATCAAAAGCTTCAAGTTTAAACCTAGTGCCATGTAAACACAACTTTGTCTCCAGGCAGACATGACTTTTTAACCTCGTTTCATAAAGCTAGCCGATCAGGTCAAGAAAGTAGAGTTTGCCAGATCAAGAAAGTCCTTTTACGGTTTTGTCTGCAGTATGGATTAGTATGGAGCGAGCGAGTGGGTTAGCAGGCTATGGGCAGTCTAGAGGTGTGCCGTCTGAGACTGAGACTACACAGAAGAGGCGGTGAGTTGAAGGCACATGGATCTGATAAAGGCTGATGCGATGGGTACATGAAAGGTACTGGATAATAGATCGGTACATGCCTTATCCGCTCTCATTAAAGCAGAACTCAGAAGAAGAAACATCCCAATATGAGGGATTAATGTTGCTTTTCAAGACTTAATTTGGATTCTCATTATCTTTTAGGATGAACCGTCAGGTTTTAATTTTTGTTCTTTCATCAAGTTCAGCACTCCTCGAGTGTTAGAGAATCAACTCAAACTCTGTTGAATATGGACACATTATCACTTATATTAGTGCTGTCTGACTTTACAGTAGCTCCACAAAGTATTTTCACACTGAAACTATAGTGAAGTGTGTCATTTTACACTTGTGTGTGACTTTTTATATCCACTTAAAAAAGCACTTCCAAGACAGCTGTTTAAAGGTCACTGTGGAACAAGTAGTTCTGTGAAGAGATCCAGCATAATTTGTTGTTTGCATCTAATTAAATGTCATTCAGACATTTAAGTGCGACTTAATGTGCAAATACTTTTTGGGGCCACACATCAACTTAGATTATGAATATGCATAATAAACAAAACTGAAGACAGACGTATTTGCATTACAAGCCTGTAGCATTTCTAGGCATAAATTAATATTAAAAGAAACACAGCTTCAAGTCAATATAAAAATAAAAAATAAAACTCATTTCCGGTCTTGGAGAAAATTGAATATATACACTGTATAAACACACACAATCAAAAAATCTAAATGTAAATACTTTAAAAACTTGCTCTGGTCATATGCAAAATTGAATGCGGTACATTTAAAAAAATTACAAAAATAAAAATAAAAATATATAAAATATATAAAAAAGCACGTGCTCTGGTCTTATGAAATATTTAATATGCTATATATTCTAATAAATAAAATCATAATAATGACAATAACAATAACTATATATATATATATATATATATATATATATATATATATATATATATATATATATATATATATATATATATATATATATATATATACACACACACACACACACACACATATATACACATATATATATATATATATATATATATATATATATATATATATATATATATATATATATATATATATATATAATATAAAAATCAAATGTGAAAAAAAAAATAATCAACTACATTTTATCTTAAGAATTGTCTTGTTTCAGTCTCTAGTCTGTCACATTATGGAGGAAATTGTGGGTTTTAAGTGGTGCTTCATGTTAACTCTCAACAAAGCATGTCTTGACAGACAGTCACTGTTTAAATTTCTGTTAGATAGATAGATTTCTTCCCAAATCTTAATTATGCGAACCTCATCCATGCTGATTCCAGCGTTAGGTAACCATAATGATTATTAGATGCATGCAGAGTATATATACACAGGCCTAAATGCAAGAACCATGTGTTATGATTGCATCCCAGGTGTGGAGCCGCATGTGCTCACACTACTGCTGAATCACACACCTGTGACACACTTATAGAGCACATAAAGAAATCAGTAATTGCAATATATGAGATTCCTAGCCAGAGGGTAGTTTATCTTCCCCTAGAAAGGCACACTTATGCAACCAAACTGCATTTCACATAATTCCCTGTGGCTACACAAGAACGAGAACTATAGATATAGCTAATGACCCTGATTTTGTTTCATTAGCACTGAAAAGTTTCCTGCTGAAGTAAAAAAAGAGAGAGAATCAATTCTGAAATTGCTTGATAAATATACATTTATGGCCTTTAGTCAAGACTACATACTGATTGTGCCTTTTTCCATATTTCTCAAAACATCCTCCACCATTGCTTTAATTGTAGGGATGCACTCATGTCACTTATCAACAGCAAAATTAACTCAATTAGATTTTTGTTTTCTCCTAGAAGCTACTCAAGCTGCTAAACAGTGAAATACTGAACATTAATGATGCACAATGCACAACTCGAAAAGCTAATCTTTTTAACAATACTTTTAAAAAACGATGCGAGAGACAAGATTATAAATGCAACATCAAATGAGTTACTGCATGCTTACACTAAACGTGTCTCTGACTACTGTGATTATTTATTTTTATTTTTTTACTGTAATTTCTTCAATCACTGGTTCCTTGTCATCATGTCCATTTAAGAGACAAAAGTACACTGATTGAAAACCTAATGTTCAAAAAAAGAAAAAAGAAACACCAAATAATTTTCCAACACAAATAGAGTTCATGCTACTTTTGTAAATCAAAATGAAGCACATCATACAGGTGGGAACCAAAATGGAGTGTTTAAAGCCTCTTGTACAAATATGGATTCAAGCTTGATTGTACTGTGTGATATTTTACAGCATGGTTGTGCATAAGAGTTGGTCCATTTTGAGATAAAAAAAGGCACACAACCCTGATTTACACTCTTATTGCTAAAACATTAAAATGAACATTAAAACAATTTCTGTGTGTGTGCATTTAATTACATTTACAAAAGTGATTTTATGTACACACAAAACATGAATGCAAATAAAATGTCTAATATTTTAAAATAACTTTTAGTGGGCATATTCTGTAAATGATGGTGAAAATGTATGAGAGACATTAAATTTTGCTCAGGAAAGATTTTTTCTTAAACGGAAAACACATTCTAATGTAGCGAGAGAAAAAATGTAAAGCTGCATTGCACTTTGATTGTTTTGCTGCTTGAAAATGCTTTATATACAGGTGCATCTCAATAAATTAGAATGTTGTAGAAAAGTTCTTTCATTTCAGTAATTCAACTCAAATTGTGAAACTCATGTATTACATAAATTCAATGCACACAGACTGAAGTAGTTTAAGTCTTTGGTTCTTTTATTTGTGATGATTTTGGCTCACCATTTTAAAAAATTAGAATACGGTGAAATGCCAATCAGCTAATCAACTCAAAACACCTGCAAAGGTTTCCTGAGCCTTCAAAATGGTCTCTCAGTTTGGTTCACTAGGCTACACAATCATGGTGAAAACTGCTGGTCTGACAGTTTTCCAGAAGACAATCACTGACACCCTTCACAAGGAGTGTAGGCTAGAGCTTAGATTCTCTGCCCGAGCACGAGCCCTTGATAAAGCACGTCATGTGTCATGTGCAGCGTCTCGTCCACTCGCAGTCTCGCATGCGTGACGCATCACACCTGCTGTGCCTGTGCGCGTTGTAGCCTACTATTCAGTAGATTAAGTGCAACATGTAGGGTCGGGCTTCATTTGTTGGGCCCGATTTAAGCTCTAGTGTAGGCCACAAATATTCATTGCCAAAGAAGCTGTTCACAGAGTGCTGTATGCAAGCATGTTAACAGAAAGTTGAGTGGAAGGAAAAAGTGTGAAAGAAAAATATACACAACCAACTGAGAGAACCGCAGCCTTGTGAAGATTCTCAAGCAAAATCGATTCAAGAATTTGAATGAACTTCACAAGGAATGGACTGAGGCTGGGGTCAAGGCACCAAGAGCCACCACAAATAGAACGTGTCAAGCAATTAGCTGAACTACATACAGCATCAGAGGCGTCTTACCTGTGTTTAGAAGAAGAAGAACTGAGACTTTTCAGATGAAAGCAAGTTTTGTATTTAATTTGAAAACCAAGGTCCTAGAGTCTGGAGGAATGGTGAAGAAGCTCATAGCATAAGTTGCTAAGTTGTTAAGTTTGCACAGTCTGTGATGATTTGGGCTGCAATGTCATCTGCTGGTGTTGGTCCATTGTGTTTCTTGAAAACCAAAGTCACTGCACTCGTTTACAAAGAAATTTTGAAACACTTCATGCTTCCTTCTGCTGATCAGCTTTTTGAAGATGCTGATTTAATTTTCCAGGATTTGGCACCTGTCCACACTTTCAAAAGCACCAAAAGTTGGTCAAATGACCATGGTGTTGGTGTGTTTGACTGGCCAGCAAACTCACCAGACCTGAACCCCAGAGAGAATCTATGGGCTAATGTCAAGAAGAAGATGAGAAAAAAAGAGACCAAACAATGCAGATGAGCTGAAGGCCACTGTCAAAGAAACCTGGGCTTCCAGACCACCTCAGCAGTGTCACAAGCTGATCACCTCCATCCCACACTGAATTGAGGCAGTAATTAAAGCAAAAGGAGCCTCTACCAAGTATTGACTACATGTACAGTAAATGAGCATACTTTCCAGAAGGCCAACAATCCACTAAAAATGTTTTTACTGGTCTTATGAAGTATTCTAATTTATTGAGATGCACCTGTATATGATGCCTTACATTATCAATCCTACATATTGTTATATATTTTATTAAATTATATATTCATTATGTTTGGATTTATAACATTATACAATTACATTTTATGGTCAGATTTAAAAGCAAATATCTTAAATAAGCACCACTACTAGATTCGTAAAATAAATGTTTTTACATTAACTTTGTTAACAGGCTTTGGGACTGGCAGCTTGTGGGTCCTGAATTCAGGAGCCTCTGAAATGATCATGTTTTTTCCACTATTGTCACGGTTGGTATATACATTACGACTATACATTACATTTTTATGCTGGATTTCAACATTCATGGTTGGGATACTGCTCAGAGACAAACAGCTACTCTATGAAAATGGGTTTGATGTACTCAGTTTTGGAGCTGGCTGCTAAATGAGCAAGAAGGTAAGCAGAGATAAGATAAGCTTGCTTGGCCATGCAAGACACTGAACTGTCTCAACATGTTCTGCAGGGGTTTAAGCTATCAGAAGGAGCACCCCATTCAGAGCTCCTCCTGCAGAAATTCTCCTCACAGAACTGCTATGGACAGGTCACACAGTTACTGGAAACATGTGTCCGACAACCAGACAATCGACAGAAACTGTTAGCATGGCAAGAATTTCATTGCTCTTGAAAGTGTGTCCTCTGGATCTAGGTCATTCCATCTGGATTCAGTGATATCTGCCATTCTAGTGCGCCGAAGAGGACAGCTGAGGACTCTTGGATGTGTGCCTACTGTACATCTTTAGAATAGGCAGGTTCTCTGAGGAAGTGGGATCAAAAAACCATCTGCTCATTCTGAGGGTCATGCTGCCCTCTCAGAGTAGTCGAAGAACCCGAAGGAAGATGAAGAAGAGAGTTGCTGAAGCAAACTATTTTCTGTGGGCACATAACCACGGTAGGATAGATAACTAAGTGCAGTAAATGGTAAAACTATTCACCATCTTCTCTCAAAGATATGAACAAACATTCTTCAGTAACGCTAATAGAATGTTCATTCAAAGTTATCTGGTCATTGACAATGTTATCAGAATGTTAGAATAAAATGTTATTCAAACATCGCTCATGGAACGTTTTTTTCTTAATCATTTTAGTCAGACACTAAGGTTTTGTAAACATCATGATTTACTACCTTCCAACCAAAATGGTCTAAGAATGTTTTAATAACATTCCCATTAAGTTATGAAAATAATGTTTATGTCGTATGTTTTCTGAACATCCAAAACCCATTTTAAATGCTTTAAAACCTTTTTTAGTGTTATGTGAACATTAAAGAACATTCCATTTTATTATTTTTCAAACATTATGGGAATGTTACTTTTGAATGTTCTCCGAAAATTCAGAAACTAGTAACATTTAGACACTGGCGGTTTCTCCATTAGGGCGATTGGGTGACGCACTGTTGTGTAAACAGTGATTTATGTGACTTTTTATTTCTTATTAAACTGAAATCGAAGTAAAAAGTTGTTGTTTTTTTTTTTTTGTGGAAAAACCACATCCTGGCGTCAGAATGAATTGTGTTAACACACATATAGAAAGATAAGGAGACCAAGAGATTGATTCCTAATGTCAGTTTATTTTTAATTAATACTATAGTAGTTCAGTTCCCTTTACATCTTTAACTAGCCGTTATTTATCAATTGAATGGGTGACCTATCCCCATTAATCGAGCAAATATTTGCCCCGCATGAGAGAATTGGCAGGAGCCGCCACTGCATTTAAATAAATGTCCAACTAAAATGTTTCAGAAATAAAATTCTCCAACAATATATAAATAACATTGTTGTGCTAACTGTGCAAAGGTTTTGAGAACATTAAAGGCCAGATAATTATAAACGGACATTTTATTAACATTATTAGGACAACATTTGTTCATTAGTTTGAGAATGTACTTAACTATATACTAAAAAATATTTTCTCATAATATTCATAAAATGATAACAATTAACAATGACTGATGTTTTTTCTAATGCTCACATAACCAAGAAAAAAATATTTTTTAAATATTAAAGTGGATGTACAATTGAACATTCTGAAAACATTCTGATATAATGTTCTTATAACTTAATCGGAACGTAAGCAGTAAATTCTCTCACTAAGTGAAATGCATTAGAGAAAAAAAACAAGCATTTTCAACAGGTCTAATATTCAGACCGAATTTATCACAGGTCTTCCTTTCAGCTGGCATAAACACAAAGACCTGACTCTCATTTAAGCCCCATTTCTCTCTTTGCTTTGCATTTACCGGTAATATAGTTTGCTTTAAAGACATCCAGAGTGGGCAGAGACAAGGGGCAAGCCTCCAGGCTCAGATACCCTCATCAAAGATGATTAGTTTCCCTTGCCCAAAGATGAAAAAGCATGTGCTAAAAAGCCTGGGGTCAGAAAATGTGTCATACAGATTCCTCCCTGGTTTGACTGATTTGGCTGAATGCAACAAGGCCACGGGTTCTTCGTTTCGCTGAATGAGACTCAAAGACAGAGCTGGCAGTAGTTATTCTCTCTTGTGAATCATCCGGAATCACTTCTGGATGAATCACATTAACGTCCGACCAATTTTCATGTGTTGCATTTGATAAAACATTAATTTAACCACTGAAAAGACATTCATTTAGTTTCTCTAATTAAGCTAGTATGCTAATCAAGCTTGAAGTATGACAGGGAGCTACTGTCCCGGCACAAAATCTATGGTTAGGTCTATATTTAAATACAGAGAGTCACACAACTCATTTGTTCACTGAATCAACTCAAATGACTCACTCACTAACCAATCTAACCATCTTTCATCTCCAACTTGAAATAGGCATAGAAACATTCGGTTTGAATTGTCATCAATTTAGAAAGATGCTTTTTTATTTTCCCCAGATGGTTTGGTTACAGATTATCTACCAGCATCAACCGGCACAGAACTCAACCAAAAAAAATCGGAGTTGAAATTGTTTGATGACGCAGACTTCAGAATATCATAGCCTAAATTGTGAGTCACATAATGTTTCTGTTTTCATTCAGCCAAACTAAAAGCTACTGAAGCAAAACTAATAAGAAGATGAAAGGCTATAATACATCAAACAAGTTTGCTGGTTTAAACACTGTTTTTAATGAGGTCTTTCCTCTACCAAAAAGTACCTTTCATCGATATGTTTTGAGCCCTGCTCATCTTTCATTAAGCACAAATGATAAAGCAGTACTCATTTTTCAAATATCCTGGGGATATAGCATATTTTATCTTTATTCAGGTCAATCATGCATCGCATTCCAAAATGTAAAACGTTATCCAAAATACCTGAGTGCATTTCAAAGTTTCTCATGCTTATAATTAAAGCAACACCTGAATTATTGAACTGTATTTCGGATCTCACACATGCAGGAATTTCCCACTGGGGCGACTCATGTTTGATTGCGCCATGCAAAAGAAGACTAATGTAAAAGAACTGCAGGATTTTACAGCAGGCAGGCACTGCAGAACACTTCATGAATCACCATATCTAAAGCAATCCCAGAAAGACAAATTAGAAGCAGAGACAATTTTAAGCACAATACAAGTTGAAAACAACGTTCATTTGAAATTCGACAAAACTGAATAATATAAAAGCCTCATATATCAAGCCAAAGCCAGAGTACTCCAGGCTTATAGCATAGCAACCGGTTTCACTTTTGAGCCAACATGCTGCTTACAAAAGAATCTGTGGCCCCGAAAAGTATTTGGACACTTAAATATCAGAATGTCAGTGCATTATATCACAGCAAGCAGCATTTTAAAGAATGACAGCACAAAAAAAAAAAAAAAAAAATCAAAAGAATTTTGTCGGGTGTAAGGGTTCAAAGGATAAAATTGTAGGCAGTTCAGATTTATCACAGAGAACTGCAGTTCAGAATCAGAAATCAGATGCTCTGTGGTTGTCAAAAGGTATTGAAACATAGTGAATGTGATATTATAGGGCAGAACTATATATATCCAATATATTGGTGATGATTCTGGTATCAGTTTTGAAGAAAGAAACGTCTAAGTGCCTCTGATTTAAACTTGAGAAGATTTTGTGATGCAGTTCAAATTGTTATAAAAAAAGGGTTTGATTGAAAAATAGAAACTTTGATTCAATGATTTATTTTTGACCATTTTCGTTACACATAAAAAGGTAAAAATATATGCATACCTATTGCTGTCTATTTTTACAATAGGCAGGTTTTATTATATGAATAACTATTGCTGTCTATTATTAGGTAGGTTGCATTATATTCATGCACCTAAAATAAAATTATTCCTTTAAAATTATTTAATAAAAATGATTTATTGTGTTTGTGTGTGTAGAGCATTTTCGTTTCCCCAAAAATACTATGTTATCACAGACTAAAACATACTGACTTTGCTTACTCAGTGTAACAACAGTGTACAAATCTTTTTTAATAAATATTTAGTTTTTATTAGTTTTTTTTCCCCACCTTCCTGGTCAAAAATGACTGGCCTATAAAAAATATAAATGATACATTTCTTGTTATCCCATATTATTAGCAAAATTCATGATTTAATAGTTTTATCAATTTGTATTTCTTTAGATAGCACAGGTTTTGTATTTCTTTTTGGAGCTGACTGAGCAACGTTGCAAGCAATGTTAAAAAGGTTGTTTTGTCCTTTTGAATCTATTTGACAAATATGGCTGTTTTGTTGAAATTATAGTCCTGATTGTTCAGCAAAAACTTTATTTTTATTATTTTTATTAAAAATAAAATAAATAATTATTATTATTTCATTTTATAGCATAATATACACAATTACTGAGATATATATTGGCACATACTATGAAAGGATGAAATTCTGAGAAGCGTTTCTGCATTATTTGTTTCTAGAAACCGGTTGCTTTGATATTTTATCATGACATTCAGATGTTTTAAGCATATTCAAATGTATTAATGCCCTATGATACTCTACAAAAGCAGAGAAGGCCTTCTTTTAACAACTCGGCGTCAAAAAAATAAAAAATAAATAAATAAAAAACCCCAGCATGAAGAAAACAAAAATGAGCTGCTCAGCACAGTTCCCCAAGCATCTATCTGCCACTTCTTACCTCTGCAGATGGGAATAGGAAAATCCCACACTGCTACATTAGACGTGCTGGTGACACAGGTCAGCTGAGCATGGCCGTCCAGGGTATATCCAGCCACACAGTGGTACCGGATTCTGTCTCCCACACTGAAACTTGTTCCATTCAGGATTCCTTTGGCAGGAACTCCTGGATTCCCACAAGAACTGCTTTGTAGTTCTGAGGAGAGACAAAGCGAAGATGCCAAAATCAGATGTAGCAAAGGGCAATTTTATTCTTAACGCATTGCTGATTTCTGCTGGTTATAACCGGCCAATTAGAGAGTTGCAAAGCCTGTATTCATCAAAAAATAATGAAAACAATGAATAAAAAATGAATTTGTGCAAGAAACAAAAAGGCCACTTCCTACTGCAATAAAAAGATACTTATCTTTTAACAAAGAAAAAGAAGAAGTAGTGTCATGAATGCAGTCGACGGTCCTTATTTATTTCTCAGACATCTGGCGTTGGACTAATATTCCTGCTTTGACACATTTCTAATCCTCAGGGACACATGTCTGGATATGATATGTTAAGCTTGCTTATCTTTGATTTAAACCAGCACACATATGCTCTGAGCACCTGCCACCATCATAAAACTCCATTTCAATCCTCAGGCGACTTCAGACTACTGAACACTGCCCGTTTCAGACTGATATTTGTGACAATCAGCTGATCAAAATGGATCAGTTATGATTATCATGAAGTAGTTACTCTAAATACTGCCTGGCACAACAGTATGTTTTATTCTGAAGTGAATATTTCAAAGAATGCAAAATAAATTGTTTAATTTATATATTTATTTGCAGTTTATTAAGTAGAATAGAATAGAATAGAATAGAATAGAATAGAATAGAATGGATACTGCCTGATATGTAAAGTTTTTTGCATACTTATATAAATAACAATATGTGAAAATGATTTTATGTGATTTTAATAAATATAATATTCTGGGGGTAGGGATATTTTTAATGTTTTTTTTTTTTTTTGTAAAAACAGTAATATTATGAAAAATTACTAAAAAATTTAACCATTAGTTTTCTTTGTACGTTTATTTTAAAATATATGGATTTCTGTGATGCAAAGCTGAATTTCTCCAGTCTTCAGTGTCACAAGATCCTTCAGAAATCAATATGCCGATTTTCTGCACAGTAAACATGTTGAAAACAGTTTTGCTGCTTCATATTTCTGTGGTAAGCATGTTCATTTTTTCAGGATTCTTTTTGCAGAATTTGTAACAGAATTATTATTATGAGTATATAACAGTAGTACATAGCATACTGTACATCAGTGCAGAGCAGACTGTATTTGTAATTTCTTGAGCTATAATCACTGATACATCCACACAAATGCCTTACAAAAAACATTCTGACATGACATAAAACCTTTCCAGCTATATTCTGATTTTTGTCACAACAGAAATTCAAGTGTGGTGACCGAAACACTGAATTTTACGAAATGGCACCATAAATCGAATAATTTAGCATGTTATCAAGAGAGAAAATGCAAATAAATGCATCTGCACAGTATGTGAAGAACACAACAAATGTATTTTAAAGGCCCTTACAGTTCTACATTAGAAAGTACAGTGCACTTTAATGCATTCCACTAATGTGCTTCTGCATTAGAATTATATAAGTATAAAAGTGAGCCTCTAAAATCAGCAGATGTGCAGAATTATAACTTGAGCAGATGATTTATAGACGGCGTTTAGCAGCTAGAATGTAATGGCAGTGCATTTGCTCCCTGGTACACAGTCAGTGAACCATACATTTCATCTCAACTTGTGCTTTTAAATCTTAGACTTAAAGCTTCTTAAACCTCTGTCCCTTCACACCAGCGGACTGTTATCTCCATGTCACTCAATGAGACAGATCCTACTTTTCTTAATCTACCTTTAACAACAGAGCATGCACTTTGGCACCGATGCTTTGTGCAAACAGGTTTCCCATTGGGTTTGCGATCGGGAACTCTGTTTCTTGAATGAAAGCAGCTGAAGTTGATCAAATGCCGCTCGCGACTATCATCGCTCACACTCTGTCTATGATTTCGTGTGTGACTCTCTGCATAGGAACACAGCACATCTGTCAGCTCATCTCTGCTTGCATATAGTCCCACTGAGCTTTACGCCCGTGATCTGGGGTAATGGAGGCATTTCCTGCTCATTACGACAGGTTAAACTTGGGCTTTCTATATAATGCCAGTCAAATAAATGGCCCGGAGTGGAAATGAATCAGTACAGAAAGTGTGATGAAGTATTACCTTTGAGAGAGGATTATTTATTTTTCCCCTGTTCCAAAGAAGCAATTACAAGCATGGTCCCTCAGCAGGCTGAAGAAAAAACTCAAGTACAAACAGAGACATGAGGTGTCTGTTTGATTGTGCTACTGGGTCTCTGACTTATGGGCAGGACACTGGTGGAGTGAGACATTTGGAGTTGGAAATTACTTTTAGAAAGAGGCCATTCCATGTAATTGCTACTCAGGAGTGGTGATTTGTGGAAATACAAAGCCTGCTGATGTGAAATACAGCAGCAGGTCTCAACTGGTTTTGTTCTATGAGGTCAATTTTACTATGGACACCAATTGGAGACTTTTTGTGAAAATTTAAACTATCCATCCATCTGTCCATGAGTCCATGTCTGTCTGTCTATCTATCTATCCATCCATCCCTCCATCCAGTCTACCATTCATTTATTCATCCATCAATCCTGAACTGCATAGGCCCAACAATACACCGCTCACTCCAAACATCCTTCAGTCTATCAATCTATCACCCATCCATCCACCATGAACTGCACAGGCCCAACACTACTGTAAACTGCTCCATCCACCAATCAATCAATCAATCAATCAATCATCTATCCATCCAATATACTGGTCCTCCATCCATGCAATCTATCATCCATCCATCCATCCATCAATCCATAAATCTATCACTCATCCGTTCATCCATAAATCCATCTACCAGTCTATAATTTATCAATTCATCCATCAATCCATCCATACATCATGAATTGCTTCAGCCTAACAACACACTTCTCCATACATTCATCATTTATCAATGTATCAATCATTCATCCATCCATCCAAAATTGTACAGGCCTGACAATACACTGCTCCATCTGTCTATATCTGTCTATCATCCATCCATCCATCACTAATTGCATATGCCCATACACATTTACATCAACAATATAACTATCAATATGAGTGGCTTTCAATGGTTGCATGATCTATATTCATATTTAATCTAGTCTGGGTCATATTTTCTTTTACTTTGTGTAGGATGAGAGGATATCAAGCAACCTGTTCAAGCTGGCATCAGGCTAATTTGGCTGGTTTCTCCGTACTGACTAATGAATTTGCACCAAAACTCTGTATTATTGGACATACAACAAATAATATGTGAAATGCTTTCCCATAATAAGCCTATTTTTTATATTATATAAAATATATCTATATTAATTTTTAAGACTATTTATGACGCTTCAGAAAGACCTTCAATGCACCATCTGAAAACCACTAAAACAGAACATGTGAGATAGCTCAAAATCAAATCAAAAAGATGATGTTCAAATTTCTTAATATACATTTTATTCCAATACACATAAACACTATTCATATTTCAGAATCAGTCTGCCCATCAACACCACTTGTTTAGAGTCCAATGAATTCGAATCAATGTCCCTCCCAACATTTAAGATCACTGAATATATTTTTTCACCCAGAAATGTCACATTAGTAAAGTAAAATCATGAATTGCAAACACCGTTTCATCTTGACGAAACACTACACACTGGTATGTGGTGGTCACTTCACGCCATTGAAGTGTGACTCCACAGATAAGAAACCATTAAGATTTTGGTTTGGTCAGTCCTCCTGTGTTTACCTTCACATCCACCGTGGTGGCCTCTGCAACAAGCATCTGATTTATAGAGCATAGCAGGAGAGTGTGCTGTTTTACCTGTCATAACTTAACATGACAGCTTCTATAATAAATACAAACATAAACATGACATAAGCATGCTCATAACCACTCATGGCATGTGACATGGCATTTACTGTACCTCCAGCACTCCTGACAAACGACACCTCTCTGTCGTGATGAAAGTTGTTGGGTGATCTGCATTGACAGCAACATGACTGTGGAAGAATAGCATGTCTGTTGCTGCCAGTATTTGCAATAATGTTCCAGATTAAGTACATCTTAAGCTCTACAGACAGATTATGTGACCTGCTGAAAAAACAGTTGAGTTGTGGTTCAGTTTGAGAAAACAAACAGACCCACTTTATAAGTATCTTTAATAATATAAGCACTTACTGTGGAGATATATAATTATGTAATACAAAATGGGACCAAACAAATTAATGTGGACAGTAATGCACTCGCAACAGAAAGGTGAGGCAAGATGTTGCATCAGAAGAAACATTACACAACACATTTTAAAAGTATAGTCACTATAACTGCAAAACCGATTCCAAAAAAGTTTTGATACTGAATAAAAATAAAATGCACTGATGTAGAACTTTCAAATTTCAACATTTTATTCAGAATACAACACAGATGACATATCAAATGTTTAAACTGAGAAAATGTATAATTTTAAAGGAAAAATAAGATTTTAAATTTAATGGCATCAACACATCTGAAAAAAGTTGGGACAAGGCCATGTTTACCACTGTGTGGCATCTCCTCTTCTTTTTATAACAGTCTGCAAACGTCTGGGGACTGAGGAGACAAGCTGCTCAAGTTTAGGAATAGGAATGTTGTCCCATTCTTGTCTAATACAGGCTTCTAGTTGCTCAACTCTCTTAGGACTTCTTTGTCACATCTTCCTCTTTATGATGCACCAAATGTTTTATATGGGTGAATATAGATGAAAAGTTTAGAGCCCTACTGATGATTAAGTCTAGAGTGTGTCCACCTTTGTGTGTGGGTCCATGTACATGCTGAATCGACAGGTAAAAAAAAAGCCTCAAGTCCAAATATTCATTTATCACCAATTAACTGTTTGACAAACACTTTCTGCTTCGATGTCCGGTTCTAAATAAAAAAAAAAAATCTCAAACATGCTCCCAAGTGCCGATCTGAATCAACCGAGTCGCGAACATGCGCCCGAAGTGCCGATCTGAATCAACCGAGTCGCGAACAGGCTCCGAAGTGCCGATCTGAATCAACCGAGTCGCGAACATGCGCCCGAAGTGCCGATCTGAATCAACCGAGTCGCGAACAGGCTCCGAAGTGCCGATCTGAATCAACCGAGTCGCGAACATGCGCCCGAAGTGCCGATCTGAATCAACCGAGTCGCGAACAGGCTCCGAAGTGCCGATCTGAATCAACCGAGTCGCGAACAGGCTCCGAAGTGCCGATCTGAAACAACCGAGTCGAGAACAGGCTCCGAAGTGCCGATCTGAATCAACCGAGTCGCGAACATGCTCCGAAGTGCCGATCCGAATCAACCGAGTCACGAACAGGCTCCGAAGTGCCGATCCGAATCAACCGAGTCGCGAACTGGCGACGCGAATATATATATATATATATATATATATATATATATATATATATATATATATATATATATATATATATATATATATATTCTAAGTAAACAACAATAGCCCAAGTTTAGTAAACATTTTTTAATGAGACTATAACAAATAATTCTGCATCTATTTTTAAGTGTGCCAGCTGCCACTGTGGGTGGCACAGGCACACCCCGGCACACTCGTGGCTACGCCACTGGGGTGAAAGATCTGGACTGCAGGCTGTCCATTTCAGTACCCGGATCCTTCTTCTACGCAGCCATGATGTTGTAATTGATGCAGTATGTGTTCCGGCATTGTCATGTTGGAAAATGCAAGGTCTTGATAGAGAAGGATCACTCAAATCAGAAAGAATGTGAAGGCTATGATGACGGCAATGGACATGAATGACAAGTTCTAGTTCTCAAGGAATTGTTTGTTCCTTCTAGATATAGATATTGTCAGCTGAAAGCATGGTTTAAACAAGTACTACAACACTTATTCACACGCAATCGCTCTCTCAATAATGCATTCAAACAAATGTCGCCTAATACACTACTAATTCATCTATATCCTATTTTGGAAACAGGCACACTCCGTTCAATCAGAAACAGCTCAGATAAATTCCATTGAACATAGAGAGCCAATCGTGACTGACCCCAGCTCTCTTATTATGAGAAATGGCTGCTATTTTGATCCCACTTGTGCTTGCTGGAGATGTTCATAATAGCTCCCAAAGTGTCTGTGAAAAGACCACCAGAAACACTATAAGACACTTTTTATCTCAGATCATCTAAGAGAAAACAGAACTGCCATTATTTGTGGTCGTCCCTCAAACTTGAAGCCTTTAACACTTTTATTTGTAACCATAAGATCTATTAAAGAAATTTAGCAAAACTGATAAACAAAAACTTCCTAAAATGATTGTTGATCAATTTGGCTCAAAAATATATGCAAAGTTGGAGAGAGTGAAGCTAAATAAAATCAAATAATGATAGGTCAGAAGCTGATATTATTTCAAAGATTGTATCAAAGAACGTATGGAACAAACTACAAATGCATAAATATTTAGATATAAAAGTTCACATTAAAGCAAAAAATATATATATAAATAACTGATTTTAAATGATAATTCATAAATGTAGCTATATAATGTGATTTTTGAAACAAGTCAACATGAAAAAGGTTCACCATTTTTTTTCTGGAATTGAATTTCATAGTAAGAGAGGATATTTTAGGAGAAAAAAATTTAAATTAAAGTGATGTTAAATAGATATTTTAAGAATTACAAGGCTAATGTTGACAATGTATTATTTCAAAGCTCAAAACGATAAAAAAAATATTTTTGGATATAAATATACTAATCAAAATATTAATCATACCAATATTTGTTTATATATATATATATATATATATATATATATATATATATATATATATATATATGTGTGTGTGTGTGTGTGTGTGTGTGTGTGTGTGTGTGTATATATATATATATATATATATATATATATATATATATATAAATACATACATACATATACATATGTATATATATATACATACATATTAATCATTATATATATATATATATATATATATATATAATGTTTTTTATATATAATGTTATGTAAGCGACTTACATATATATATATATATATATATATATATATATACACACATACACACACACACACACAGACACACACATATACACACAAGCTCAAAACGATAAAACTAATATTTTTTTTTATATAAATATACCAATCAAAATATAAATCATATATATTTATATTTTGAAAATATTAAAATACATTATATTAAATCATAACTCATATATTTGAAATATTGTATGAATATAATATGTATATAATCTTTTTTGAGCCTACATAACAAACTCTGCTGCTCAACCAATCTTCTGGTCTATTTGGCAGACCAATGATAGGCAGCCATCAGAGGCATTGACCTGTTGGAAATCAATTATTATTTTAGCAATTCTGTGCCTCTCATGCTGCATAATTTACATATATCACCTTTCATATCTATTCTAAGATAAAATTATATACATTCATACATCTGGACTGAGTGCTGAGACTATAGTGGGCAAACTGCTGAGGTAATTACTACAGGCTGATCCCAGGAGATGAGCTATACATCCCTACATACATCAAATGATTTTGCTGCCCTTGAAAACAATGGAAGTTTGTCAGAGCATCTATATTTCAAACGTTGAGCACACTTCAGCACACAGCAATCTTCCCTGGGAGCTTGTCACATATCTAGGTGCATTCAGAATTATTGAGCCCTAACAAACAAGCAATCAGCAAACACCGCCAAAAACCTTCACAGGACCCACAGGGACGGGGCCACCAGGAACCCAAAGACAGGCAGATTTCACGGGTCACCAGAGAGTGTAATGTATTTCGGAGACATTATGATGCAATAGGTCAGACACAGCAAATTTCAAAGGTTGCAACAAAAGACAAAGAGTGCGGCCATTTCTGCTGGGATTTCATTTTGCTCACATTTCGATAAACGAGTGCTCTTTAGTCATCCCAGAAAATGTTTCCAAATCAATGTTTTGGCCTGTCCTAGCATTTAGATGACTAGAGGCTCTGCAGGGAGGATCGTTAATGCACGTTGTGATGACCGAACATTAGCATGTTGATCGTGACATATGGTATTTCCAGAGTCATTGGCATTCAGTTGAAGGGCAGACGGAAAGGCTGAGGTTTTGCATCTATACTCAGAAGCTGACTAGTACAGAATGGCGATAGACACATTAATCAAAGTGCAAACATTGACTGTCAAACATGGTTTCAGTTGTTCCAACGTGACGGAAAACTGACAGGAACCAAAATGAGATTTCTTTTCCCCAGTCTGCGTCTATCTCTCTCTCATAAATGTTGAATCACTTGCACATTAAAACCATTGGACAAGAACCAATCCCTTGTTATTGCTGCTTCCTTAGAGTCATAACCCTTAACCCTTCATTGTTTGCACTACAAACACAAATTACACCTGAAATCACAGGGTTTGTTGACAAGAGGAGTGCTTTTGCTTTTCTAGAGCTGTTTTGACTCATGGCCCAAGTTGGAACTCATAAACCCACAATAATATTAACGTATTAAATATTAAAGAGACTTGGGAACAATCACCTAACATCTACTCAAAATACACTAGCAAACACCTAGCAACTACCCAGAACATCCTTACATGGACTCACTCACTCACATGGAAACCATCCATAAAACCCTAGCAAAGACCTAGCAACAATCTAAAATACCCTAAAAACCATGCCAAACATCATTGAGACCAGGGTGGGATCTTTTCATTTCCACAGACCCCAAAGAATTTAATAGAGACCTGGTGGCAATCACCAGGCAACCTTTTAAAAAATTACCTTAGAAACCACCTACAACACCCTACAAACCATGCAAAAAAATCATTGAGACCAGGTGGGCTCTTCGGACTTTGCACTTAAGTTGGGACCAATAAACCCCCAAGAACATTATGGCAATCAGCAGACTTTACAATTAAGAGACTTGGCAATAATAATATAGCAGCAACCATCCAAAATACCATGGCAAATTCCTAGTAATGCCCATATCTTCATATAAATGCTCCAAATGAGACTTAAAAAAAGCCACAAATTCTTCAGTTACGTACATCAATCTATGGAGATGAATGACAATGAGACAAAGTCATTGTGAATTCAGTGGGAATCCCAGGCCCTCTGGAGTGCAATAACCTGCAGGATTAATATTGCAAAATGCATAAAATTCAGAAGCACATTAAACACAAAAGCATGAGCCAAAGCCCAGGCTGGTCAATGGGACTGAATAATTCAGACTGTAAAGATGGAGCAGATGGGGTGGCATGCTGTGGTCAGGTCAAGAGGATAACAGGTGGAGAGAGTGATGGAAGATGGTGACTGGTTGAGAAATGACAGTCACTGGTGGTGTAGATGACCCAGACGCTTGCAAACTCAACCAATCACAGCCAGAGGCTGAAATAAACTTAATGGCACAGTAGACCCTCTGCTCAGATATTAAACATTCCCTTTTGGGTGAACTGGGCTGAAATAAGTGATCCAAAACTAGGCTGACTTAAGACAGACAACAGCGTTTTTAAACATATAATGGAAAATCAGATTTTCCTTGGTGTTTTGAAATACACTCTGATGCACAATAGAGACTAATTCAGAATTCAAAACTACACATCCATCTGTCTGCTGGACGGCCCATGTGACTATCTGTCTATTTATTTGTCTGTCTCCGAGCAGCCAATACTCTAATACTGTAGCAATCATTCGGAAAACCCTAGCCACCACCCAAAATGCCAAAGAAATGCCCTAATGAATTAATAGCCTGGACAAAAAAAAATGAATTTGCATTCTTACAGATCACTCTAGCAACCACCTAACAAAGCTCTAGCAAATTAACAGCCTAAACAAAGAAGTATAAAAATATTGTAACTGTCCCATAAGCACCACCTTCGATTTAATATTTCAGTTTCACAAAGAAATATGCAGCATTTTGTCCAAGCAATTTCAAAAGACACATTTTAATTTACAATGTCTTAAATCTCATTTTGTTAAAACTTTTTTTTTATTATTATTGTATTGTGAAATCAGTATCATGAATCGTATCGCATCATGAGTTGAGTGAATCGTTACATACTTAGCAAGGACATATCAAATCCCTTGTAAATTATCAGCCTGAACAAAGAACGAGTAATCATTTGGAGCAAGCAGACCACCCAAAATGCCCTAGCAAACTAACAGCCTTGAAGAATTTGCCATCATTTCAAACACCCTAGTAACCACCAACAATTTCCTAGCAACCACCCAGCAACATCCTAGCAAATCAACAGCCTGTACGATTCACTTACAATCATACGGAACATTTCCGAGCACCTAGAAACGCCCCATAGATAGGGGTGCACGATAAATATAGGCAGTAAAACTTACTTTCGTCAGTAAAGCCGGTTCTCTAATCAGCAGTAAATTCCATCAGGTGCGTGATTCACATATAGCAACTGTTACTACACAGAGCTATTGTTAACTGACAAGCTGCGCAAATCCACGTTCATTATCAGCGTGGTTTTGTACAGCTTGTCAGTTAACAATGGCTCTGTGTATAATAATAATTGTGAATGATGTCAAGTTAACAGTTAAAGATTGCAGACGCGTCTACATGCTCAGCACTGTCGAATGGGGCAACCTATACATAACTATGGCAATGCCTTAGCAAATCATCAGCCTGAACAAAGAATTCACAGTAATTAGAAACAACCTAGCAGCCTCCTAGCAACACTGTAGCAAAATAATAGCCTCAGCAAAGAGCTGGCAATCATTTGGAACTCTCAAACTATTGAAAGCACAAAAAGCTTAAAATTATCCTACTTCAAAACAGTTACTCAAATTACCTCACAAACTCTCAGACAAGGCTGGTAAAGTCAACTTTTTTATTTTTTCCAGTTTAAACTAACATGCTACTGAAACTAAACTAAGTTTAAATGAGTCGATGCTAACAGAGATCATTTACATATAGAGATCCTACAACAGCAAACACAATCAAGCTGAAAAAGTGGTCTTCAAAATGAATTTGACTTCTACAAGACAAACTAGAGTTCATTCCCTTAAATAATAGTTATACTAATAGAGTATTCAGGAATTAATACATTGCTTTTTTTACTTCTCTAGTTTTATGCCCACTGCCTGCTGTCAAACACTTCTAATTGACCACTACAGTGTGCAATTTGCATCTCCAAACTCAAAACCCATGATAAATAGCAGAGAAAATTAAAGGCTGTGTTATGCTCCTTACCTTCATAATATATTTTAAATCCGTGGGCGCTTACAGCAAAGTCGCTGGTGAGACGCAGGGAGAATATGGATCCGGTACTTGTGACAGGCGCTGGCACCTGAAATCCTGTTAACCTGTACGAGAAGAGAGAAATATTACTCATCCGGACAAAATGTAGTGAGGAATTTCACACAAATAAACATGTATGTATGTATCCAGAACTTAGAGAGAAAAAAAAAAGAACTGTTAAAAAAATATATATAAAATAGAATAAAAATAAAAATTGTTATTGTTGTTGTTGTTATAGCTATTATCATCTCCATCATTGCATTCCATTTTAATTTCCTTTGATCAAATTTACATTTTCTTTGAACTCTGGGGTCAAATGTGACCTCTTTTATGACATCCAACTTAGTTCTTAGACAATAGCTAGCATAATATGTTTGTAAATGCTATCTGATTGCATATTATCTAATGCATAAATACATGCATTTTTAAGCAAGGCCACTATTTTGGTTCACAGTATTTTATTCTTAGCACGTTTGATAATAAATCTGCCAGGAATCATGCCGACTTTGCACCTTTCACCTACTCCATTCTGGTTAATACAACAAGACATAAAGAATGAGTCATTTCTTCCTATTTCATAAGAACTCATCCAAATCATTGTCTTCATATCACAGAAAGTCCTGCTTTAACACGATGTGAAGCTCTCTAATATTGGAAACTTGGAAAAGATCAATGAGCCCCAACGATTTGAAAATATCATTTCACAAAAGTACCATCAGCATTGGGGCAGCTGCTCAACTGTGATAGCTGAACTGCATTGCGTTCTAGTGCCATCACATTCATACTGAAGACAGATACTTGTGCACTTGATGAAATAACAAACAAGCAATTTAACAAATATAATAACATGTATTTTTACAAATATATTAAAGTCAACAAGATAAACCCTTTTTATGTCTGTTAAATGACATATTTTTTTGAGTGAAGCAGGAGATTAAAAGTGCATGGTTTAAATACATTCTATCCATTTGATCAGGTTGTTAAAAGCCCTATGATTTGATATAAAATTGGCCGATCAGATGATTTTGATTTTCTTAAAGTGATAGCAGTCACTTATAGCATTAATAAATCTGCTGCTGTCATTAATGTTAATCAAACACCAAAAGAACAAAAAAAGAAAGTGATTTACTGTGCTTGCCAAATATTTTTTGTAGCCTAAAGCAATGCATATTTCTTTAATACAGAGTTTTATTTTACATTTGATTGCTTTATTTAAGCTTTGTAGTATTTCTTACCAAAAAAAATGTAAACACATTTAACTTCATTTGTTTTTGTTCTATTGTATTTGTTTCTGTTCTGACTCGTCTTTAATAAGCTTGAAAACTTTTTTAACTTATGTTAGATGTAGGCCTTACTATTTTTCACTGCTTAGTAACTTGCAAAATAGTCTTAAAAACCAATATGAAGTTTGTGAATCGTGATATGCTATTTTAACGATATAGCTCACTCCTGACAAAATGCACACTGATTAATTCAAGACAAGTGTAATAAGTGCATTATGTAAAATGTCTCTTTTGATTTCATGTTGATTAAATATTAATCTTAAGCATGTCTAAACCAGGTGCTCATGAAGGCCATTTCACATGACTCACATTAGGGTTATTTCACACTGCTTAATGCAAGAGTTTTGTCAACCACATGACAAGTGTTCCAGATAGCATCAACCAAAGGGTGATTTTATCTTCCTTGGTAACATACACTATAAATGGTTTTTGACAACATACAATAAATGGTAAAAACATGCATTTGGCCTTCAAATTAGTAAAAACTGTATTGCTTTGATAGAACAAAGAAAAGAAAAAAGGACTCATCAAATGTGGGTTTAATAAACTTTACTGTTTCAGGATGAAATTGGTGAATTTAAATCAGTTCAAAAAACAAAGCACCATAATTACAGTTTCCAGATTCTGCTCTTTTTTATAATTATTATTATTCTTTTTTTTATTGAAGTGATTTTTTATTATGTTTAACCCCATTCTCAACTTGTTTTACTTCTGCAATGTAAAGTTTTACTTGGTAAATTTGGATATTCAATGAGAAAAATTCAAGTGGGACTTGATTTTATGTGAAAAGTGGGTATTATTTCTCAACATCTTAATGTGTAAATTGCATAAAATGTTATCAAAAGACCACAGCATGTAAAACCAATATTTTCTTCAAAGTGTTTGTTGGTTAGTGGCACTATATTGGTTGAATATATTGGTTTTGCATGCTGTGGTCTTTTGGTAACAAAATGTGAACTTCCAGACCTAACTCAGAAAAACCTGAAATTAAATGTAAGGTTGGGGGGGGGGGGGGGGGGGGGTTGCGGGGTTAATCTGCAGCATGTCATTTCTGCACCACTAGTTATGACAAAAATAACCTCTATCTCTTTGCTTGATCATTGATATCACATTTTCTCAACCAATAGCATGACTTTGAAGACTGATGGAGGGAGTGTTTGAAACCTATTTTCAAACAGGTTTCTCGTTATTTTTAACATTTCATTGACATACTACAGCTTTTCAACATAAAGATTAAATCAAAAATCAAGCCTATTTATTTCTTACATAATATCCCTGCTTTATTGCCCACCATTTACTCCATGCATGGTATGCAATGATTTAACAAAATGCTATAACTTTCTTCACCTCTAAAATTACTTTTCTGGTGTTGTAATTTTGGCTGCAGGGGTGGAAAAAACAATAATAACCAACCAACCAAAACAATAACTAACCAATAATGTCGGAATCCAACTTTTCACGATCCAATCAAATCGCAGAGAATAAAATCAATTATTCCCACTCAAAAATGTTGTTTAATTCTGAAATACGTCACACGGAGAAACATTGCTTACACTACCTTTAAATGTGTTGCAAATGTCATTTAATCTTCCCATTAAGATTACTTATTATTACTTATTAAGACTGTGAGAAATTGAATTACTGCAGAGTCTGTGCAATGCTGGAGCTAGAGTTAATCGTTTGATGAGCACATCTCTCACCTGGCCTCAAGGCAATTAGCAGAAAATTGTATAGTGATGTCCAATGGGAGGTTGGAGGTTGAGTGAAACCATATGCAAACATAATATGTGGTTAAGCAGAGGTCATGCAAAGTGCCAGATAAAATCAGCCTCAGCCTGTGGACAGCCTGAATCAACAGAAAACTGGACAAGAATTTATGCCAAAAGTCATAAGTCTCAAAAGATTCTCGAGATCCCCATTTGAAGCCACACAGGCCACTAAGAAAACCGAACGTGGTACATGCCTGCAATAACATTGTTAATTTTTGTTTGTATTGAAAAATAAACCTTTTGAGCCTGTGGACAGCCAGTGGATCTGAGGGATTAATTACCACGAGTGGAGAACAATCAAACGCTGGAGGGAAAAAAAAGGAATTATCCCAAAGAGAGTGCCAATAAGAGATTTTTGGTCTTATTGGTTTTTGCTGGCTGACTGTGAGTCAGCATTCACACAAACAAACACACACACACACACACATTTACTTCACTATCTAAAAGAGAACATACAGTACATTTCTACTATACAAACAAACATAGCTTGAGTGTGTCATATGTATATATATGTATAGCATTCAAAACCTCAGACTGGGCAGAAGGTTCACCTTCCTATAGGACAATGACCCTAAGCACACAGCAAGAGTGGCTTATAGACAACTCTATGAATGTCCTTGAGTGGCACATCCACAGTCTGTGCTTAAACCTGATCAAAAAAATTCTGGAAAAACCTGAAAATGTGTGTATGCCCCCATCCAACCTGACAGAACTTGAGTGATGAAGAGGTGAGGAGAACAATGGCAAATAATGGCCAAATGCTGATGTGCAAGTTTATTTGTTTATATATATATAGCTTATATATGCAGCTCAATTGGTAGAGCATTGCGCTATCAGGCACAAGGTTGGGGGTTTGATTCCCCGGTTACACATGATAGGTAAAAATTGATAGCCTGAATGCACTGTAAGTCGCTTTTGATAAAAGTGTCTGCTAAATGCATACATTTTATTAAATTTTTTCATTTGATCTTGATCGACAGTCAAAGAACTCAGTATAAACTCAAACTCTTTCGAGCACAAATTACATTGATTTTACAGCTCATACAGTAGTAAACAATAGTTTCATTTTAGATAAAGCATATAAGACATAACTGATATTTACGTTTGGCTATAGAGCTAAGAAAGAGCAACATGTAAGTAACAAAACTTTCATCTGGATATGAACAGATATGTTAACCTTTTTTGGCTCTCCAAAACTGGAAAATCTTAAAGTAAGAAAAAAATACTGAGCACTGAGTACTGGTATCAAATTTAGCTCAATTTGCACAGGTTTCTGATGGACAGAATGAAATGAAGATGTTCTACACCTGTTTTGACGATTTGATACAGAGTAATGGAATTGCATATTGAGGGAGTGTTTTCATAAGAAGCAGCTGAACAGAAGTGCTTATTGCAACAGGTAATGCCAGACGCATCAAGTACTTCAGGTCATCCAAGAAGGGTTTGTTTCTTCATCTGAAACAGATTTGGAAAAATTTTGCATAACAACATTTGTTCACCATTCGATCCTCTGCAATGAATGGGTGCCATCAAAATAAGAGTCCAAACAGTAATCCACACCACTCCAGTCCATCAATTAACGTCTTGTAAAGAACAACCAACACATTCATTTAGAAATCTTTTTCTTATAAATGGTGCTTTATCTGTGCAGATTTCTCACCTGATTCACATGAGACGACTTTTTCACAGGAGAAAGCAGTATTATAGATTATGGACTTGTATTTTAGCCAGTAGCAAGGAACTTAGGTTAAAATGATTGATGGATTTGTTTATTATAAACATGCAGCTTCTCACCACACAACATGTTAACTGACGGACTGGAGTGGTGTGCATTACTTGTGGATTATTGTGATGTTTTTATCAGCTGTTTGGACTCATTCTGACGGCACCCATTCACTGCATCCATTGGTGAGCAAGTTGTGTAATGCAACTGTACATTTCTCCAAATCTGCTCCAATGAAGAAACAAACTCATCTACATCTCGAATGGACTGAGGGTGAGTACATTTTCAGCAAATTTTTAATTTTGGGTGAACTATTTCTTTAAGATGATTTGCTTTTTTCATTCCTCATTTTCAGTCACTTTTGTCAATATGAATAAATGTAAATGCTCTTTTCTTGTCATCAGTTCATAGTGATGTTCATATTGTTTGTCAAGGTCCAAGACAATACATTAAAAAAAATCTACATAAAGATATTGTATGGCTTCAGAATATGGCAAATGAATGTAATATGAATTACATGTATGCCGATTGTTAATCTTTTTTGAAGTATGACAGCCTTGATCACATTCAGCTATTGTGGCTGCATGAAAAACAACAGCATGCAGGCCAGCGTTCTTCTCCATTTGCATTCATTTCATTTCAAGCCATGAAGGGGAGTCATTTTGGGTAATGACAGAATCCCTGTTTTTATCTGAACTGCTCCTTTAGAGAAAACATTATGACCTCGGTGAAGATTTACATCAGTTTACACAAATGGCTCTGCTAGCCTGACTTGCAGAGCTGAAAAGTCATTTATCACCCAGATGGCACTGACCAGAGAGCCTGAGCTTTTTCTCTGTCTATTTGTAAAACAAATTATGGCTACAAGATAACACTGTACATCAAAGAAAGTTGATTCTGTGTGTGGAAAACATTGTGTGTGTGTGTGTGTGTGTGTGTGTGTGTGTGTGTGTGTGTGTGTGTGTGCAGCGAAGACACTTCAAAGTTAAATGACTGAGCAGACACTATTTAAGAGAAGCAAGACAGGCCAATTACTTCAACACACAGCGCTCACATCTGACCAGACTGCATTATCCAATTAGCACGGTGCGCTCTGAAGGTTGAGTAAATAAGTGTGCTCCGGGTGGCCTTGCATACAGAGCACCATCCCACTGATCAGACTTTGTAAGCTTCTCCTTGATTCTGATGTGTTTTGTCTCTTTGTCGTTAATCTGTATTTGACTACTGCCCCTTATCTCTGTAGCCAGCTGCTGAAAAGAGAGAAATCTACAGATATGCTTTAGCAATTTCACAAAATGCTCCATGAGAGACAAATGCATTACTCACGCTTGCACTGAATTCATTCACCAGGTCAAAAAAAGTGTCTCTCAGCCATTTCTCATGCAAACGTATTCGCAATTCTGCAGGTATTGCGAGAATACGCTCTAAAAAGTGACTTTGTTATCGTAGCTGCTGGCTAAGAAAAGGACAGAACGCAATTTTTCATTCTGACTCTTATCTTGACAATGTTTTGAAGTGCTGCCTCGATTTATTGTTCATTTGTGTCTGCTTGAGCTGATTTTAAAGGGTCATGAAACTCTACAACACATTCTTTGAGAGGTTAAAGGAACAGTTCACCCCAAAAAAATTTATTCCAGACATATTTATCCACCTTCATGTTCAAAGACATGACTTTATTTTGCACATAGATCACAAAAGGAATAATTTTGCATTGTGCTGGTCACTCTTTTTCATGCTATTAAAGTAAAAGTGGCTGAAGCTTTGATGCTTTTGAAGCTCTTATGCTGTCATTCTAGCCATTCTTCACTGATAATCCTATCTACTGTAAACGGATTGCTAAAAAACTGAGAACTGGATCAGTCCAGTTTGTGAGAAAAACTTTCACACTAGGGCTGCATTTTCCAAATTCATGGAATACTTAACTGTCGAAACCATTTTTGCCAATGGCTTTGCAATCTACTTAAGGCTTGCAATGCTTTATGGGAAATACGACTACATGAACTGCATCAACCGATTCAAAGATCCGACTCAAAAGAGTGATTCATTCACAAAATCATCAGGGTTATTTTTGAGCTAAACATTTTTTAATTATTAAAGTTAATAATTATCAGTGAGGGAAATAAAAATATATAAGTTGAGCTTGATAAATAACTGAAAACCATTTCAACTGAAGTACAAAACTTATTTAAAGGTAAACCAAAGCCTTTATAAATAATGCATTATTCAAGATTTCATGATGTAGGTTGTAATGCATTGTACCTTATAGAGATAACTATAATCAAAGATAAAATGCATTATAATATTTGCAGGATTGTTTGTTGTATTTTAATGCATTACACTTGCATTATCCATTCAAATAAAGGACTAATGGTGAATAGATAAAAAGTTTAATGTATTATAACTGTTCACATTTATTCATGAGATCAAACAACGCATTATCAGATACATTAAAAGGAATAATTAATGCATGTAAACTTTATATGCGCTGAAAATATAAAAATAAAATCTAATGTAAATATGAATAAATGCTATCATTACAAATACCTTAAAAAATGTTTAAAAATTTTAAGCATTTATATTATTGTAAATGTTCAAAAAGCCTTATTTATTGTAATAGAATGAAAAAGGCAGACAATACAGTTTTTTTTTTTTTTCATTCACATTCCATGTAAAGAAAGAAAAAAAAAGAAAAAAATGTCATATGGGTTTAGAACAACATAAGGTTGAATATACAATATCATGATTTTCTTTTTGGATGAACTATTCTTGCACTCTCCTTCCCTCCAGGTTAACCTTTGTTTCAAAACAGAGGTAAGAACTGACCTGCCCAAAAACGAGGCATTTCAAGACACTGTACATTGATATTGAAGGTGTAATACATTCATTTGTAACTTGTTTGTATCCTTAACATAGCCAAAGCATATAATTAGCTTTCCATGCAAAGAAGGATTTTCTTACAGGCAAAGACAATAGAGTCTGTAATTAGTCAAATAATTTATTCTTCACAATATTATGAGATGTTATGCTTGCCAGAGTGTGATATCTAGGTTTTAATAACAAGCACGGGTCAAAATAAGCTATCAGTTAAGATTTTAAGATTTCTGTGCAAAAGCACAATGAAATAATTGTCACTCTGTAATGAAATTCTCTAATCTGACTCTTCAAACAAGAGGTCATCTTTAATTGGCGATATTTCCTCATCATTCTGGACGCTCTGTGTGTTTTTCTTCAGGTTGTGCTGCTCTGAGTCGTGCAGTGCTATTTTGGGACAGCACATTCTGAACAGAAAAATGACAAATTGCGATGTCAGGCAGTGGTTGGATAAGTAACGTATCAAAGGCATCTGCTTGAATTGCTTTGATAAATGGATTTTTCCAGAACGTGTTGAAATCGAGGGTCACCAGAGGAAAGCTAAGTATTTCCCTATTTGCCGGATACAAAACAAGTTACATCCTGAGATGCCGGCTTCCAGGACCTTCTGACCAAATCATTGCTGGAAAAAAAAATCGCTGATGTAGATGCTGATATACAAAATCAGTTTAAGATTTGAAAGAAATAAAAAAATTATAAAACATGATGAAGGGATGCAGCTGGAAACTGCATTGCAATTTTACATTGTACCTTTTCCTGCATAATATTTGCAGGGTTCTGGGGCATTTAGTCCATCTGCTAAGTGAGTTATGTTTTTAAATATTGGTTTTCTAAATCTACTTAATTATAAGTAAATATGCTTTAAAATCATAAGATGTGATTTTGTTTTTTTAGTAAACTAGTAAACTGTAACAGCAAGGTAAATTAGTGTTAGTATTTTGTAAGTGTTAACTGTCCATATATTGCACTTGAAAAAGAAGCTATTGTGGCTCATTTTGGTGAATTAAATATATATTATTTTAAATATACTTTCTAAAAAGTACAAGATTTGGCTAACTGAATATATGTGATATCAAATAAGGGTTAGCACAAATGTAATCTAAATGTCATCCAAAAGTAATCAGATTTTACCAAAACTGTGTAATCTAAGAGATTATATTACTGATTACAATTTTTTTTATGTAATCTGTAATCAGTAACTGATTACAATTCATAAGTAATCTACCCAGCTCTGGTTATAGCATATATACATGTTAAAAATGTGACAGAAATTAATACTTTTATTCAGCAAGGAAGCAGTAATTTTACATCAAGAAAAAATATTATTCAAATAAATTATTTTGAACTTTCTATTCATCAAGGAATCCTAAAAAAAAAAAAAAAGCTATATTAAGAAAACACAAATATTAAGCAACATTATTAACAATTGCAAACCTAATCTACTTCAATTAGAATTCAAGAGCTACTTCATTCTTGATTCAATTCTAAGTGATGCACAACCCTATAGTTCATACTGGAGATCCTTCTATTCAGTACAGATTTTAAGGGATGCGCATTATCTGACATTTTTGATAAAACACAGGCAGGAAACCAAACCACACAGAGTAGCAGACATAATGGGGCTAGCACTCAATGGGACACAAAAACTTCTCAAGGAGAAGGTAGATCATTCAAAATAACACAATGTACTGTACTGACATCATCTCATGGATCAACAATGACAGATGCTGTTTGTATGATAGAGTCTGTATGATACTTTTTGGCTCTGAGTTGTGCTTCTTGTATTGGATGGTAATTCAAGAGCATCTATTACTGAAACAACTGTTCTGCTGTTCTTTTATCAAAGCGCTTACCCAATACTCATAAATGTATGAGTAATTATGTTAAACCCAAGAACACGGTACAGCTGGCATCACTGCTTTTACATTCTTCAAAAGATTAATGCTTTAATAACTGCAAATGAAGTGCCATGTCTGCAGAGGAGGAGAAAAGAAACCTATTGATTTACTTACAGCTTAGATAATGAAGGACTGGCTCTTATTCCACAATGTATTTGTTTTTGCAAATATTTGCTGTATTCTAAGGTCTATTAAAGAGAGTGTAAAAAAACTTCAAATATTCAGTGACCAGATGGTTCTTGTGGAAAATCATCTAAAATGTTGGTATAAGAGAAGAGAGCACATTGCTCAAACTTTCAAAACATAACTGATGCTTCATATATATTTATATATACATTGTGCAAAACAATTGATATATTTATATTTTAAATTATTTCATAGTTTTATTCAGCAAGGTTGCATTAAATTTGTTTAAATTCGTGGCCTAATGGTAAGAGGGTCGGCCTTGTAACATAAAGGTTGTGGGTTCGAGTCTCGGTACCGACAGGAATTGTAGGTGGGGGGAGTGAAATACCAGCGCTCTTCTCCACCATCAACACCACAATCACCAACCGCAGCAAAAATGGCTGCCCACTGCTCTGGGTGTGTGTGTGTGTGTGTGTGTGCGCACTTGGATGCGTTAAATGAAGAGCACAAATTCAGAGTATGGGACCCCATACTTGGCCACATGTCACTTCACTTAATTGATATTATCACAAAAAAAATTATATTATTCTTTGCATTCATAAAAGAAACCTGTATCAATCCATGCATCACCATTTTCACAAAAATATTAAGCAAAACAATCATTGATAATAGTAAGAAATGTTTTTTTAGCAAAAAATCAGCTTATTACAAAGATTTCTGATGCAATTACAATTATTTTTCTGCAATAACAGGAATAAATTACACTTAGTTATTTTAGTTACAGTTAGTCACAGTTTAGTTATTTTAAATTGTAATATTTCACATTAGTGCTATTTTACTGCATTTTAAATTTAAATAAATGCAGCTTTGGTGAGCAGAAAATACTTTTCATTAGCATTAAACAAAAAAAAATATTTCAAAGTTATTTGCATTAACTTATTAACTTATTTCCTAAATGTATTACAACAGTAAGGCCATCTGTATTTGCTCCAGTGCAAAATATTGTTAGTTACACTTTAAAGTATTTGATTTAGGTCAGCAGCTAAAGAGTTCAGAGTAATATATTAAGCAAACTGAAAAAAAAGTTATGCTAAAGTTAAAGTTATGTTCGTAAATGCTAATGATATCTGCTCCAATTGTTGTCTCCGTTTTGATTGACAGTTGTAGCAGATTTAAATCAGGGTCATTTAACAATGTCTGTAAAGGCAATGCAATCATTCTCTGCATTGGCTTTCTAGCACATGTAAGCATAATTATTTCACTAAAAATCTCCATTCTATAAAGCTTGTAAGCTAGCAACAGTAACCAAGGGGTCGGTTATCACAGTTTGATGATAAATATATGTGCACACTACAAAAGGACACAGGTTATCATTTACAAACTTAATCTCATGCAATCAATGTCTTGCATTTGAAACAGTTCATATAAGGAATAAGTGACCATACCCCATAAGCACCACCACACTCACTAATGCATACAGTATATTAATACTTGTAAATTATTATTTGAAGTAACAAAACCATGGTTAATTTGCAGTTACCATGGCTACAAGAACAATGATTTGTCGTGTTATTGTTAAAACCATGGGTAATTGTCGTAAGGGAACCTGAAAAAAAAAAAAAAACACTTTCACAGGAATGTGCCTGAAAGTGATAAACGGGCCTCGTTTTTACCTAAATGATTTATACTTTATTTTAATATATAATAAAAATTTATAAAGTGTGCATTGTAGCTGACACCTAAATGAAAACATTACAATAGTTTTATGACTGCAAGTCTTTCTCCACAAACGCTCTTGAGCTTCAAATTTGCGTTTGAGCCCATGTAAAAAGAGTTGTATAATTTACATATGATTTACAGGTTATTTTAATAAATATAAAACATTAATTGTGCATTATAGCTGACACCTACATGAACAATTACAGTTGTTTTTATGACTATAAGTCATTCTCCTCAAATACTACTGACCAATATCGCATGTAACTTTAGAGACGGTCCTTTTTTGGAGCAACTGGGATGGTGCCCATAGACAGTAGATGGTGTTCCCTCTGGGAGTTGGTGCTCTACGCAGACTGCGTACTCTGCGTTTAGGGAGTGACGGTACTGAACACCTTTAATATTGCAGACACTAGTCCATATCGAGATTTGATTAAATGCTCTTCTTTTGATTTATTCATTCAAATATGGCCGAATTCCGTGACGTTCCGTGCAAACGTCCCTGAAGTGATGTCATCAAAATTGATGCTCCGTTTTCCAGAATGAGTAAGACTTTTAACTTCAAATGCATACTGTACATAAGCTAAAAATCAATTGTGCCAACTTTAAGCATAATTAACAGTATCAAAGCAAACAGACAAGCACAAAACTCTTCATTGCAAACTTTAAGTGCTTACCTTGTCCTGAAGTTTGCAGGATGAGGATGTCCATCATATAAAGATAAAAAGTCATATTCTTCCTCCACAGCGAAGGACTGAAAAACTAGATGTATTCTGCTTCTCTCTTCGACTACAATAACCCACGTACAGTTCGCTCCATTAGGGTATCCTTGAGGAAAACCTGGACTTTCTATGGTCCCATTTTTCCCTTTTAATGTACCACCACATGTAAAAATGAAACCTGTAAAAAGAGAAAAGGGAAGAAAATATGGTCTATAACTGCCATAACCCACACATAGAAATTGAGAACAACAGAACACATGACAACATGAATCATGAATTAGCTTCTGTATTCAATTCAAATAAATGTAGAATGGTTGATTTTTCAACCAGACATTGACTAATCTCAGACATTGACTAATCTCCACCCTCTTTGGTTACTGTTTCTACGCAGACAAGATTTAAAGAACATTCCACTGGAATGAACTGGAGATTTCCCAGTTCACTGCACAGTTTTCATAATCTAACAATTGTAATAGTGTTAGGATGATTTATTATTTTCCATTAGAATTTGACATTTCAGTAGTTAATATCGCAAGATTTAAAGAACATTCTACCTAACAGTTTTACTTGTGTACTGACATATTTTAAATGATCTATGACTCCTGTTGCTACTTTACAACATTTACAGAACATTCCGTTCGAATGCATCAGAGATTTTAAAGTTTACTGGAATGTTATGCCCATTTTTCCCAATTGAATCAATTATTTCTCACATACTCAGCTTAACAGTGAAATACACCAAATTGTGGAAGTAAAATGGTTTGTGAACTAGATTTCACATTATAAGTCTTCTAAGTTATTACAGAACAATTTCTGAGCAATACAATTATCCTCTGGGAGTTGTTTGTATAGTTAGTTAGTATTCCTCTCTGAGCTTAACACAGCAGCAAAAACATTTCTCAACTCTCTGAAAAAGAAAAACAACTGGTGACAGCTGACATCACAATCACATTAGTCAACTCATGCCCGTTTGTGTGCTGATGCCCATAATGGTTCATTTATGACATGAATTACTATAACTGTGCGAATGTTTGAGTCACCATCATTAGATGGCTGCTCTCTGAGATGTTAGGGGTTTCGTTTTAATGACCATTCCTCATATGTCAACCCAACTGCCATCGTGGGTGTACATCTTCCACCTGCTACACACAAATTAGCAGGGTTTTTTATGCATCAACCTGAGCAAATAGACTGGTAATGACAACCAGCATTAATTGAGCTATTCCATTTATCCCCTTCTGCTTCCCTTAAGGCATAATTAGCTTTGCAGACTCCCCAAGATCAAGGATCTTTTCTTTCCCATCTTTTTTTTCTTCTTCTTCAATCTTCTCAGCCAGGAAGGCAAGGAGAATGAATTCAGAATGGAAAGACCTGCACTGACTCATAGCCACCCATCTTAGGTCTGACACAATCACTCCATACATCCACCGTCACCTCACCTCAAAAACCTCTAATCTTATTAGAATGATATTTTACTTTTGATATGCTTTGACTTTGGATTGGCATTACTGCAACACATTCATCCATGTAAATAAGTCTATGACCAAATCAGTTAAAACTACAACAGGATATTTTGTCAACCATTTGGTTTCTATTTATATGGCATTACTCCTAATACTCCCACCCACTCTGAAATCTCATTGGCCATAAAATCCCTATCCATGTCAATTCACATCAAATATGTTCTTATTGGTTCTGCTTGTTGCATTTTTGCTTTCAGTGAGGACAAACAAACTGCTTGTCACTGAAAAAAATATTGCATCGGTGTTACATAAAAAAAAAAAAAAACTACTAAACCAGAATAATTACAGGCAGCTGAACATGACATTGAAACATCATGAAAAGAAAACAGAAAATCCCACACACTACTGTAGCTTGCAAAAACGCTCATTATATTGCAATTTTTTGAGTGTAGTATGATCTGGACAGATTTGTGAGATTCACTAATGTAAAATCAGACAAGCAACACACACACACACACACACACACACGTTTGTTTTTGTGTAAATTGGGGACATCCCATAGGCGTAATGGTTTTTATACTGTACAAACTGTATATTCTATGGCCCTACACCAACCCTACACCTAACCCTAACCCTCACAGGAAACTTTGTGCATTTTTATGTTTTAAAAAAAAAAACTAATTCTGTATGATTTATAAGCGTTTTGAAAAATGGGGACATGGGTTATGTCCTCATAAGTCACCCTCTCCTTGTAATACCTGTGTCATGCCCATGTCATTATACAGAGTTGTGTCCTGATATGACACTAAAACATGCACAGAAAGAGAGACAGAGAGAGAGAGAATTCATGCTTAACTCTAAATTGATATTTCAATTTAGCCACACTAAAATAATTATATTTATAAAATCTATAATGACATAGAATATTACATTTGTATTGGAGAGAATCATGATCAATTCCAAATAATGCAACAATTAGAGCAATTTAATTTATTAATTGGCTTCTAGTTGTTTCCTACAAACGTAAACCTGTGAAATACTCCAGATTGTGCGGCCGTTTCTCTAAAGGCCTTGTCATTAAAATCTGGATCGAATCAAGCAATAAGGTTAAAGAAGCAGTGTACTGCAAGTAATCATAGCTAAAGGTTACCGTTAAGAAAGACGCACAACATCAGCAGCCTCCTTCATTAGGACATAATGGCTTGATATGAATGTACCAATGAATAGATTTTAGAAAGGATCATACAAACAATACAAAGATAAAGTATCACAACACATCAATACAAAATTGTATACTGATGGGTTCAATCCAAAAATAGCAACTGTTATGGAAACTATGCTATGTGCAATGAATAGGTTGTCATAGTTGTTGCCATGATGTATTTAATTTAGCTTTGATGGAATATGTATTAAATCAGGAACTGGAACCAGAACGATATATTTTGAAATGCTTATTATAAAGCAATGAAAAATAAAAGAAATATATAACCGTATCTGTTGCATCACTATTGCATTATATGCGGTTCTCAGAATTACTTGAAAAATACAGAAAACCATGTTCAAAAAGCCATGAATCTTTTGGTTTCTGCCCAGAGGCTCAACAAAAAAACAAACATTTACAGACACCAAAGTCTTTTGCAAATCCTGCAAGTGCCCAATCTCTTTTATCACAAACCTTTTATAGCTAATTATGAAAAAAAAAGAAAAAAAAGAAAAGCCTGTGACAATCTCACCAAGGACAAAACATTTTCATAATTTCTAAATCTGACTGCAGTTAGGTTACGTCACAGTACTACATTCAAAAACCTTAAAATCTGATAAAATGAGAGATGAGTTTGTCCTCAAAGAAAGCTCTAAACTCAAGTAGTTTAAACTAATTGTGAAATCTGCACATCTGAGAACCTAAATGAGATCTAAATGAGAAAACAGTGAAAAGCATATCCGCAATCCAGGCCGCATGATGTAATAAAACAATAAGTCAATAGGAGGCAATGAATTACTATACTATAATAACAGATAAAACCATTGTAATGCAATTACTAGAATGGATTTTGGCCATTTTTAAACCTCTGTGTTATTTATTATTATTATTATTATTATTATTATGATCACAATGATTAACAGATACAATCATTGTAATTCACTTAATAGAATGTATTAATGCCATTATCAAATCTCAATATTTATTATTATTATTATTATAAATGATAATAATCATGTAACACCTATGAAGCTGTGGTGGAAAGAGTCATTCTGTCTGGATATTGCCATTCATTTCTTCAGGCAGCTGCAGTTGGAGGCAATTGTGACCAAAATAAGCCTTTGTCTCCATTTTCAGTGTATATCATGAGGTGATTTTGGTATTTGACAGCCCTTAGTCTAAACAGAGAAGGCATAAGATAGACTCTTAGAATTGAGGGTTATTTCTGAAGCGTCGTCAAGCACAGCCATTTGACATTCAGTTTTATAGACCGAGCACAAAACTCATATCCTGAGACACGGATGGTGCAACTTATTTTCTTTTCTGACACAAGTACTACAGTATCAAGGCCACTATTCAAAGTCAATACTATTATTAAACACCATTTAGTGTAAAAAAAAAAAAAGAAAAGAAAAGAAAAAAAAAGAAGAGAAAAAAGCAATTACTGACAAATGGTAAAAACCTCTTTATGTTTTCCTTGCTTTGACGAGGAATCTACATGACTACAATAATTATCATTATCAGTGCTTAATACACAGCAGTTCTTATAACAAATAAATATTAAAATTACTAATTAGAAACACTTAGCATGTATAATTTTATATGAGGATGAATCCTCTCAAAACATCATCAGTATGGCTGTATCAATATTTAAGAATTGACCAGTTATAATTTCTTTCGTACAATCCAGCTCAAGCCATTAACTTTTTAAGAAAACCTGATTTAAACAAAACAAAAATACACTACACACACACAAAAAAATTTAATTAAATTTAATAAAAACAATAAAATTTTATTAAAAATAGGAAACATATCGTGCCAAATTTCTAAGGGACCACTTTTTTAACAGTTTTAAAGAATACAAAACACACACACAAACAAACAAATTAATAAATTAATTACAGTACATAAAAATAGTCTGGGTATTGTAAAATATTGTTCTATAATCATGCAACTTCAAGATAAGAATTCAGGGGACATTACATTAAAATCCACTTGGCTGGAAAAAACAAACTAAGCACTACTTAGTTTGAATGAGTATGACACTCATGTAAAAGTGTAATGCTGCTGATTGTACCCTATCTGACCTGTTTAATCTGTCTTAATGAAGCAATTATATTTTTTAAAACATTACTAAATACACAGAGAATTAATTAGATTGTGAAAAGCAGAATAAAGTCAACAGAATTGCACTGAATAAAGTTAAAAAGGGTTTGAACATTCACAAGGGTTGACAAGAACAATGGACGCTTTAGTGTGGGTTTCTCGAAGGGAACCGCTGCAGGAATAGACCTTTCTGGAATAGAATTCACTAGAGATCAGTGTAAACTTCCATTAAAGCCACTTAAAAAAGGTGCCACCCCAAAACGAACCCTCATGCTACAATCACATCGCCCAAAAAATAATTTGGATGCATTATCTGCGCAACTAATTCCACTTTATTTTCACAGCGGGAAATCTCGTTTCATCCACCAATCACTGACCGCTGACACGGTGATGGCAACACACCTGTTGTCGCCTGCTATAAATTGATATAAGAAACAGCATTAACATCACACTGCGATCGGCGAGCGGAGAATAAAGGTCAGTCATACAAATTAACATCTAAACAAATATCATTCAAATAAGAATGTAAGCCAAAGACGGGACCCAGCTGCACCTGCGGCGATTTCAACACGTCGTTTCCAACCACCAGCCACCATAGAGACCTACGAGGGCTCAATCAATTTGTTTTGCCACTCGAGAAGTAGAACAGGGATGACAATACACCTCAATCTTATTTCTTCACACATAACCAGATGGCTAGAGAGGAATCTGAGTTGACAAGCTCCAAAGGCACATACAGCACAGTTCATCCAAGGCAGCTTCATCTTAGGGTTTCAAGTCTATAAAGGGATATGCATGCAAAGAGATTGAGGAAAAGGGTTTGGGCTTCCAGAAGGGTCACCGTAAGTCTGTGTAGCTCAAGTGATTGGATGCACAACCTTTAGCCAAGAAAGACAGAATAGGCTTGATTCATCAGTCCTCATCGGTAGGTAAGCTCTTTTAGACAACACTATACCTCCAAATGGAAAGTTTTGGCCTGGAATGAGCTGGAAATTGGAATGGAAAATTATAAATCTGCTTGGCTCATGAATATTGAATGAATATTGGGTGATTCACTAAACACAAAGATGTTTTATCAGCTAAGAAGATCAGCACTTTTAGAGTTTCATCTCCCAATCTGATGTGCGCAGAAGTATTGGAACAGTTGCCTCACAGGTCTTTCTAAGAGTTCAGCTGTGTCCTTTTGCATTCATTCTTCAGATAAAAGCAGGGAATGTGTCTTATCAGTTATATGCATTGCTTCTAGCAATAGCATTCGATGATGTCACATACACAAACTAGGATGAAGATGAGGAAGCCGACTCTAAAAGAAAAGCAAGCAATTTGGATGCTAAAAGAAAAGAGGAAGTCAATTAGAACTGTAAACATGTAAATCCATGTAAACTTTCCCCAAAAGACTCACGGCTGTATTCGATCAAAAGGGTGATTCTACTAAATACTGAGCAAAGGGTCTGAATACTTTAGGATGATGTGATATTTCAGTTTTTCTTTTTTAGTAAATCTGCAAAAATGTCAACAATTCTGTGTTTTTCTGTCAATATGGGGTGCTGTGTGTACATTAATGAGGAAAAAAATTACTTGAATGATTTTAGCAAATGGCTGAAATATAACAGAGTGAAAAATTTAAAGGGGTCTGAATACTTTATATTATATATATATAATAAAAAATACATCATATATGATCTATTATATTAAACCAAAACGATTCTATATATATGATGTGAAGCTCAGTAAAAAAAATAAAAAACTATAAAATAAAAATGTATTAACTAATATGTCAGTATAAATCATACAATATAAATATAACTATATCTAACAATCTAAAATTGTGTTTAAAACAAATTAAATATATAAAATGTAAATTATGATACAATGATTAAATACATATATATACAAAATAAAAATGTAAACAATAAAAATTGTATATTTAAAAATTATGAGTCAGAACGATAGATTGACAGAACAATTGACAGAACGATAGAATATTAGATAGAACAATAGAATGATAGACAGAAATATAATGATATAGAATGTAGGAACGATAAATAGAATGATAGACGGAACGATAAACAGAATGAAAACAATAATTAAACTTGAATTGCTATTCAGTGGCACTAATAACACACTTCATTTTTGACAACATCTTAACATTGATTTGAAGAATAACAGATTGAAATCAGCTACACAATCACTATAGCCCTCCAGACCTACAGTATGCTAACAAGCAGAGTGGGACGAGTGGGACGGGGCCGAGAGCCATGGGAATGGGTCAAGGCCGGTGGAGTAATTGGAAATGAGCGACACCTGCACCACTAACTGGTCTCGAGTTCCACGGAGGAGCTCAGGAAGGATAAAAAGGAGGAGTTATGACAGTGTAGGACGAGAGAGGACCAGGCCTGGATTTGATTTTGTGTTTTGGTTTTGTTTGTGCGTGGCAGTCGTCCACGATGGGCTGTAACGCTGTTTTGTTTTTATTTAATTATTAAAGTTTCATTTGAAAGCTCGCCGTTTCTCACCTCCTTCTTCCCATACTATGAAGGTTTTTATATTGTTACACATAGAAACCATTAGACATGGCTGTGGATCAATCACTTGCAGTCACACCCAGCTGGGGGTCATCTCTGGACCCACGCTCTTGTTTAAGACTGTTCATTACATCTGAAAACAAACTATTAGCCATGCTGTATGTTGCAATCGAATGCCAGTATTGATTAGTAGCAAGGCTAGTCGGTGGATGAGGCAACAGGGATCTCAACATGATGCAGGTTGATCAAAGCAGAGGAGATGGCCCTTTGAAGCCAAAGGAAAGGGCAAACCAAACAACTGTTTCTTTGACTTTACAAAGTGTTAATTTTAATTTTAGCTATCCAAAACAACAATGGAATGTGCTCCAAAAATCACTTTCTCAAGATTTACACATGAACATATGAGATCACATGACCAATCAAAGACCAATCCACTTTATTTTGCAAACCTATTAGGTGATTCTGAATAAATAAGTCATGGCTGAATGCAAATAGAGCATTTCCTCAATAGCCTTAGTCACTGAAAACTTTCACATGATGCATTCATGTTAACCGGCATAAAAACCCGTGAAACACACAAAAAGAGTGTACTTAACCCTTAAAATGATACACACATTTTAAAGGGGGGGTGAAATGCTCGATTTCACTCAATATCCTGCTAATCTTGAGTACATATAGAGTAGTACTGCATCCTTCATAACTCCAAAAAGTCTTTAGTTTTATTATATTCATAAGAGAAAGATAGTCTGTACCGATTTTTCCCGGAAAAATACGACCGGCTGGAGGCGTGACGTGTGGGCGGAGCTAAAGAATCACGAGCGCCAGTAGGCTTTTTCGTTGAGAGCGTTTGGAAGCTGTGACAGAGATCCAGAGGCTGAAATTTAACAAGAGCAGCATCAGCAACAACGTCTCTATGTGGTATGTACTGAAACTCTATATATTTGCTTAGCAAAGTTTCACTTTGTCGTCTTTTTTTTTTTTTTTTTAGCTGTACATGTGGAAAGTGCAGTTTGATGACAACATCGCATGTTGTTTACTTGATGTGCTTACGCGCCGATAGCTAAGTTAACAACACAGAGATATTTGAAGTTTTACTCACCGCATGTGGTTCCAACACACGATCGTGACCCTTTTTCGTTGGGATTGCATTATCCTTAAGAAATAAACGATACGCAAATCCGGCGTCAAACTGGGCCTTGTGAACAAGCATCTTCGAAATGCAGGGAACAAACACAAACACTTTCACAACTCCGTTGATGCTCTGTAAAAATAATCACCGTCCACTGGTCCCTTAATGCTGTTTCTCTTTTGGTAATCTGTGCAGGGTTGTCTTGCCCTGGCAACCGAAAATACACTTCTTTTGTGAAATTTCCCGACGCTCTCGCACTGATCAGTGAAGTCTGTTGTGCTCTCAGTGCTCTGCTATACTGGAGCGCGCGCTCTTCCGGCAGAAGTGCCTTCAGGACCCATATAAGGAAATTCCGCTCCATCTAACGTCACACAGAGCCATACTCGGAAGGAGTATTTTTGGAACAGAAATACTCCTTCAAACGTTCAACTTAATTTTTGAAACTTTGTCCATGTTTAGCATGGGAATCCAACTCTTTAACGGTGTAAAAAACTCAGTATGCATGAAATAGAATTTCACCCCCCCTTTAAGCACGCTAAATAATCAATATAATCAAAACTTTGCTGAATGACCTGTTGTACACAATCTGTTACATGCCTTCTGTCGTCTGATTGATAACTTATACTTCTTAGCAAGTAAAAGTCCTTTTAGAATAATAGTAAAAAACATCTACATTCAGGTTATGGGTCATGCATCTTTTTGTGGAGTAACTAATACGGATTTATATTAAATAATCTAAAAATAACGTGATAGTATATTGCTAGTAATGTTTCAAGATGAACACTCCCTGGACTGAAGCAACTTAGATTTACTTGGATTACTTAGATTTACATTTTATAGGAAAATCATGTTAAAATGTATCAAATATGATCTTCAGGCTTTTGATGAACATTCATTTGATCATCTCTCAGTCATCACTGTATTGCATTGCATTATATGGTTTTGAAACTACAGAGCATTGATCATAAAACTAAGTATTTCATATAATCAAGACATTTTATTAAATATAGAGTGACAACTGATATTTATATACTGTAATAAAGATCACATTGATTTAGAAGTTACAGTTTGAGCCTCTAAATAGAACGGAGCTGTTTTTTCCTTCCCGAGTATGAGCTCCATATTTTCCTACATCATGCTATACAGTATGAGCCATGACATCATGGTATAAGATACTCAAAATACGGTACTCAACAAAAACACATAAACAAATTTTTTTTTTTTTTTTTTTTAAGGGGAGGGGTGTTGTTGTCTAAAGACTGAAGATTCAATTTTTTTTTTTTCAAATGTAATAAAAATTAAGTGGCTTGCAAAGATATGTTTCCTTTTTTTCCAACTCATGACCCCATTTCTACTGGAAATTAAGTACTGTAGACATCAACTATGTGCCTGTTTTTTTGGTAAAGCTCACTTGATTTTGTCATTGGACATTAAATGTCACATTAAGGTGCTTTGGACTTTTCTTAGGAGGTGAATTTATAAAGTGCTGCTTGTTTAATCACTGACTGGGCAGCTGGGTTTTCTTTTTTGAAAAAGCAAAAAAACTATCTGGACACTTTCTGTTTAGTGAAACATCATAATAAATCTGGTGAACGTGGTTGCTTTGCTAGGACACATGTTTGAACTTGACTTTGAAAGTCATTGCATGCATTGTTAAATCGAAGATGCCACTTACATTGATATTTGGTTTTGTCATCACATTAAGGCACTAAAAGAGATGTAATTTCCATCATCATTTCCTCAACATCAGGTGGTTCTAAACCTGTATGGTTGCCTGAATATCTTCTTAATGTTTAGGTGAACTGTCCCTTTAAGGATCATAATATACCGGTTTATGCTTAATGTCTAACCGACAAAGATTTCCTAAATCGAAGACACTTCAAAGATATGTGCAATATATGTGGATTAAGTTCACTTAGAAGTCAACCACTAACCCAGTGATCAAAGGTAATCCGTTCTGACAGAAACCAATCGCTTGACAAGAAGCAGATGACGTATGACGTAACTGGAATTGAAAGCACTGAATTATTGAAGCGAGCACATACAATACAAATTTCAGCAATACATCGCCTGTAACTTAACCAGTGGGTCTTTCCAGGAGCATTAAAGGAAAACTCCCAGAAACAAATAATCAAACTTCATCAGTGTCAATTACCACAAGCCCCACAAGTGACTTTACTGCTGGCTCTGATTTGGTTAATAAACGAGAGAGCTCTCCTGATGTGCTGCTGAATAATTACGATTGCCCAGGTCTGCCATCTGTTATTCGATTTGTGAGAAAATGCCTGCTTTCCAAGAACAGGGATTCCTTGACAAAAGAGGCAAGAGCCACGGTTTGAGTAATGAACTTAAGCAGTGTTTGTCAATCAAGCCATTCTCCGGTGAATCCTGTGAAGCGCCGCCTGATAACCAAACAGAAGGGTTGTGCAACTGAGCGAGACTTTTGAAAGCTTCTTAAAATAATAGACTGTGCCACAAAGGAAAGACTTTTGAAAAAACAATGTCAGTAGATAAACGTGTGGGGAAACCCAATAGGCAGGTAGGAGATGGATAGGAAATAAGTGGATAGACAATATCACTATTACTATTACTGTCACTCATACTTAGGATTAGGGATTTGTTTGGAGATTTTCCCTACATGGTTTATGTTAAAAACATGAATGACACCTAAACTAATGTGCTTTGCCAATGCAAACAGGACTTTTTCAAAAGCAATAGAACAACTGTCATCTAGTGGATGATCAAAAAAGGTGAAAAGAAATGTCTAGCACATAGCTTAAAAATTCAAATAATAGAAGCTTTGACAAAAAGGTGACATTTCATAAAATGCTAAACCTCACATCGCAGCCTTATAAATGATTATGCATGTCATGTATAACAACGGCTGACAAAAACTGATTAAAAATGCTAATTCAATGTCACAACCACAAATGTTGCCAAAAGACAACAAGTTAGCATGCATGAAAACTCACCAACCACTTAGCAACACCTTAAAAGCATGGCTGCAAAGAAAATGGTAAAGAATAAAGATTATTTAAGATGTCTATATATATAAATTATCAAAAAAGGAATAAAAATGTTAATAAAAAAAATAAAAAATAATGCTTAAATTACTCACTGAAGTAAAATAACAGAAAAGTCCTTAAATGTTCAGTGCTTAAACTCAAGTTACACAGATTAAAAAAGATAAAATCAACAAATAAATAAAATACATTAATATGTTAAATAAATGCAGACACTGATGTTTAAATAAATAAATGCAAATAATGATGTTTAGATAAATAAATAACTAAATTAACATTTATATGTTCTAACGAATAATCAAAGCTCTGATGTTTAAATAAACCCAAATATTAAGGTTTAAATAAGACCTTGATGTGTTTAAATAAATAAATAATAAAAAATAAACAATTAAACAATGCTGTTTAAATAAATCGAAACATTAAACATGCTGTATGTAAGTTTTAGACACTAAAGCATAAAAATACCATAATATGTGTGCAGATAATTAAGAAACATGCAAAGTTAGCGTACTTGTTTATTTGAAAAACATAATTATGTCAGTTATTCTCCTTTGAAAATGTGAGTTCTGGGCTGGAATATTGGTCTCTGTTTTGATTTTTGAAACCTGCCCACTGCAAGTTTACCCAATTGTATTTTGGCACCCCGTGTTGCCAGTTGGCGGAAAACACAGCACATTTAATTTCATTCATCATCAAGTCGTTCACTCGTTCCTGTTGATGTCATCAATCTGGTAACTTGCATGTGCATCAAGTCTGAGGAAGAGGGGCCGCGTGTAAAAAAGCCTTTCCAATATTTACATTTTTGGACTGCAATAACTAGTTCAACCACTCGGTGTCAATCCTACATACAGCACCTTTAAAGGGGTCATAATCTGAGAAATAAACTTTCCCTGGTTCTTTTGACATATAACATGTCAATGTACCAAAAAAAAAACATTGTGTAAGTTTCAAAACTCAAAACCCTTTATTTACTTTAAAAATGGCTTTTATTGAAACAAAGCTCAGAATAAAACGACTCGTTTTGGAATGTGTCACTTTATGAGTAACAGTGTGGCTAAGCCCCGCCTCCACAAGAGAAGATCATGCCTGCTTCTACATCACTGCCTCTTTAGCCCCACCCACTGATACACTCTTGAAGTAGCAGGAGAAGAAACACTAGAGAGATGCAAACACAGGATTAACAAAACCATACAGATGACATTACAAGATTACAAGACACAAAGACACAGTGTAGTGTAAACTGTGAAAAGTAGTCTAAGGTTTCCTTGTGATTCTATCTAGATCGGACTCAAGCACTGTTGCATCATGTTATGAATCCATTTCTCTTTCAGGTCAAAAGCAGCACGGAAAGCTTGTAATATGTCAGAAATAGAGCAGGACATCAATTTACTGCAAAGATTTGTTGCCTCAATCAAAGTGTAGGCAGAACAGCAGATTATATTGTCTATAGTCTGGTGTTTACACAGTGTAAAATTAGGAAAGAGCTCCAGATCGCGTCAGTAAAAAAACTGTTTGTTTGTTTGTTTGCTTTACTTTACTATAGATTAATTTGTAAACAAGATATATAGAGACTGAAAGTTAAAGACGATGCAGTGCAGTCTATTTTGGATCCAACAGTAATGTTGCAACACATAAGTGTGAGTAAGTGTGTTTTACCACTATTGCTGTGTCTATTCTAGACCGTTTGATATATATGGAGTATTTATACATTTTTAACCCAAATGACCCATGTTGTTTTCAAAGTACGTCACAGCAGCATCCATCTGTTACTTTAATAAACAAAACTGTTAGCCAATCACAGCAATGGGTGTTGACCTGCAATTCTTGAATAATAAAAACAGACCATTCAGAGAGGCTAAAAAACAGGATAGAAAAAAGTCTATTAGTTCTAAATGATGATGTGTTTTATGTAAAATCAACATAATATGTGACATTATATGTGAAGCTCAGAGAATATAATAAAATAATTTTAAAAAGGCAGTTCATGACCCCTTTCATGTTTAAATAAATACATTAATAAAAACCATTGATGTTTAAAAGCCAAATGATTGACTGTCTGACTGATTGATGCATTTATTGAGTAGCAGTGTTATTCTTGTTCTAACCAAGAAAATCTAGTTCACATTAAGATACCCGTCTCTCAGATCTCAGTGTAGAGTGGATGAATATGTCTTCAGACAACCTAACACATCATTAGTTGAATGAAAGATGACTGGGCAAAATATTTTAAGCACATATTAAAAGTTGTCTGGATAGCTACAAGACAAATTACTGACATCTGAGCAGCATTTCAAGTCAATTATCTTTGATAAGGACGGAGAGGTTGATGATGGATCACAATGTCAATTAAAGCGTCATCTGCTTGACTGATTAAATTAATTTCCTAGCTGCTTCCTGCCCTATTCCACTCAGGGGTCATGCTGTTTTTTTTAAACGTGATCTTCACAGCATTTCAGCTCGAAAGTGATGTTGAATAAAGGTTATCAGGTTCAAGTAGAAAATAGTTTCATATTAACTCTTTCGCTGAAGGTGACACACTGTCACTTGAATCTGATTTTGTGGAGAAACAAAAGAGTATATCTCTAAAACATTTATAAAAGTCAGTGCAAACTTTTTTTTTAAATAGAAGTACGGTCTTGCTGGCTATATGAGATATACACATCTATGTGTGTAGAATTACCCACTAACGCAACTGTTCTTAGGATACAAATATTAAAAAAAACCTAATCATAAATCTAACAATTTAACAATCTGTAAACTGTGTCAGGATTTGACAAGATACCAAAGCCAGCAAACAAATTTCAGATATCTGTCTGAACCCAAACATCTGTGAACTCAAACATTTTCCATTAAATTCCTCCCAAATCTAATGATCTGAACTGCTATTCACATCCATTTAAAGCTTAATGCTTTTATTTCTCTTTAAAAAATTCTAGGAGAAAAATATTAGATGTATTCAATACTTCAGAGTTCCATTGGGTCTCCTGAGTTATAAGTCTGAGCCAAATTGTTTTCCTCTGAGGCTGTTCATAGCTAAAGGGATCAATTAAATTAGTGAAGAAAACATATCATGAGCATACATTTAAAGTTACCACATAATAGACTCTTAAAACACTGCAGCATCTTCTGCTCAAAATAAACTCCAGTTTGCATCTGAACATGAAATTAAAGCAATTATGAGCACTGCAGAAACTGAGCACATGTAAGATATGAACTACATCACATCCTGCACAGTCAATCACTGGTTTAAGTGGAAACACAGGCATCTTCGGGACAACCAAAGAATACATTCTGATGTACCCTCTTCTTGTTTCGACCCTGTCATTTATTAGTTTTTGACAGTTTATAGTAACCAGATGTCAAGCTTCAAAAAGTAACAAAAAACAATAGTCCATATGACTTTGTATACAGCATCCAAGTTTTCTGAAGTCAGTGAATAGGTTTCTGAGGCAAACAAATCCAAATCTTACCATGCAATTATTAAAAAAAATTGCCCCAAAAACTAGAAAATTCACAAAAATCACAAATAATTACAAAGAAACTGCAAGTAGCACTTTGAAAGAAGCATGACATTTCAAAGTAGAAATACTGAAAAGTTTTTGTTTTGTTTTTTCTAAATGGACTCCAAAAATCTTTCCAATAAACTCATTTTACAGTGGTTTGGAGAAGCAATCTTGGTTTGGTGTTAGTGAAGTCAAATCTGGGATTACGTACCATTTTTTAATCTGAAATCAATGCAAATTGCATTTGAGATCATTGTCAGAGCAATGGGTTGTGTTCTAAGTTTTGTTCTTTTAGTCTTCAAACTAAATGTGCTTAAAGATCCTTTAAAAAATCTGGTTACAAAACAGCAGCATGAGGGTAAGTAAACAATTACAGGACTACACAAATGTTAAGATGTCTGCTCATTTTGGAAAACAAAGCCAAGCACTAGATGAAAAAAAAAAAAAATTAAAGGAACCATGCAGATTTAAAAGAAAATGAATTGTTGTTCCAGCCCTGTAAACTCAGTTTCATAGGTGACCACAACTGTCAGACTTCAAAGACACCAAAAAAGTACCATAAAATAATCCATATGACTTGTGCACTAAACTTTCTGAAGACATACGATAATCTTGTGAGACAAAAGACCAATTCTTACCATGTATTGAAATTTTTTTTTTAAACGAAGTTCTCTCAGAAATTGCAAGTAATTTTCAAGAACAAAGAAACTGCAAATAACACATTGAATTAAACGTGAAATTTTGAAGTACACTGTAGTATTTTATTATTTATTTTTTTTGCAATACACATTTCATATTTCAGTGATTTTGAGAATCAGTGTTGTCAAAGCTGACATGACGTGTGCCATTTTTGAAAAAAAAAAAAAGTCTAACTTTTTGTTCATTATGGGACAAGATTTTGCCTAAAGATTTTTCAAAAAAAAAAATCCCATTTGGTTTGTCTGACAGCATAAGGGTGAGTAAACAATGACTGAACTATTTCCAGTACCCAAACTTTAAGCTTTCTGCTCTTATTGGACAACAAGACCAAAGCACTAGAGATCAAGGACATCCTCCAAGTGAGTGAATGTAAGCACCATGCAGATTCTCAAACTCAAAACCACCAGACCATCTACACCACAACCAACCAAGTGGGACCGAGATCAATAGTTTCAAATGAGATGAAAAGTTATTTTATTGGCCTTACACACTGCCCAATTTTCTAAGCTCCTCTTATTAAAAATTCATCAAGAAGGCCTTGAAGGCAGCGCAGTGCTGTTTGTATGGCCCGTGATATTACATGAGAAATAACTTCAAAGCCACTGCATATACCCGTGGCCTTGTCTCATCGCTGGAGCACTGTTGATAGAAGAAAACCCCTAAATATGTGCATTCATGTAAAAAGCACCATTATTTACCAACTTGACATTATGATTAATTGAGCAGATCTCAGAGCTTGAACTATAGTAATCAGGCTTTCTGTCCAATGGCATTTCTGTCCCAATAATGTATGACATTTACCTACACCGGGAGGGAAATGTAATGAGGACAATGCTGTTGTTTGGCACATGAACGTATGCAAGAAAGCAAAAAAATAATAATACAAGGGAGGTAAATGTTGTGCTATGGCAGCACAACTTCATTCTGTGATTTCCATTACATTCCATTAGACTGAGTCTCTAAGCACTAACAGATGCGAGGGAACGCTGCATGCGGTAAAAGGTGTTTGCTGAAAGTAAAAAATTGTTTTAATAAAAATCAAATTTAAACAGCACCTTGGGGGATTTTTATTCTCGTCAGTTTCAAGTCATGTCAAATGTGACTCACGTTGACTGCAACACCAAAAGATGGATTTTAGTTTTCAAGAGTAGCTTTGCAATAAAAATAAATGGATCAATCACCAGATCTGGTTGTTATTTCGTTCATACCACACCATCTCAACTATGACATCTTATATCCTGGACAGATTCTTTATTTTTCACAAGTCACTACCTTTACCCTATGAGTCGCTGTATGTGACAAATGGTTCTGGTGGGCAGTTATGAGCTATTTCGGTGTCACTCTGTGAGGTTAGTCTGCCATTTATAAATCTAATGCATAAACATAAGAACAGCAATCAATCATGCCTGCTGTCCAGTACAACAAGACCCATGCAACCTGTGCTTTTCATTAAAGTAAAGCCCTGCAAAAATCCTGAACTGTGCAGGTCATTATTTATTTTTTACTCTAGAAATATATATATTGCCTCGTTAAATATAAATTTTCTTTGGGAAAATTACAACATTTTAAAGTGACGTTATATCAGTAATGCAACAATGTACAGGGACAGAAGGAGAGAGAGAAAGAGAGAGAGAGAGATTTTAAGCAGTGCTTTTCACTTCCATAGCGATAGATAGATGGAAAGATAGATAGATAGATAGATAGATAGATAGATAGATAGATAGATAGATAGATAGATAGATAGATAGATAGATAGATAGATGTTAACATTACTTTTATTCACTTACATACAGCTATCTGTAGGATCGGATTAGAAATGATGCTCTAATGAAATGCGATGAAAACGATGAATTTTTTGAGAAAACGAACGTCTTGAAACGGGACAAAATAAATGCGATTTATCCTGATCCGCGTCCTGTGATAAAGGAATCGACTAACGCATAAAATGTTTTTCGAATGTGATAGTTAGTTAAATAGGCATGTGAACACACGTATGTTCAGTATTATACAGACACAACTGAGGCTCTGTAAACTCCTGCCTATGTTTTTGCGTTTTTGCATCTCGTCCAGACACCTGAAGCCCTTCACAGTCTCACAAACCAACCGACAGCAGCACTTACCATGCACACACGACAGTATACAGCAGAACACTATATTCCCAATGATAAATCCAGTTTTAATCGTCATCGTGGTAGCGTGAGCGCATCTGATACATCCTCTATGTGAAAGCACTAGAAATCCTCGCCATCCCTCATTATCAGCTGCTTTTTATTCTCAAGTGTCCGGCAGAAACGGATATTCCTCGCGCTGGAGAGGAGACTGATCGCTGGAGTCCTTCAGCGCTGGATGTATGAGGAGACCAGCAGCAGCAACCTTGACGAGGACTCAACCATTTCGCCAACAGGGGCACAAAGTATTCTCTGTACTCCTCATACGACTCTCCTCACTTACAGAGCAGCGCATGCTGCTTTCAATGCCTGTCTAATGAACGCATGCATTCGTATGCACATTGCATTTCACAAAGAGTTGTCAAATGCTCGCGCGTAACTGATTTAAATGTTGCCGATGCATCAGCCAAAAGTAACGCCGTTTTAAAAAGTGAATGCATGCAGTCGGCGACATCAGTGCATCATCACTGATCACTATATGCAGTGTGAAATATATTAAAAAAATAAAATTGGATTGACGAATGCGGATTTTAAATGATGGCAATGTATCAGCCAAATGCATGCATTCAGAGAAATAGTGTATCAAACGTTACATACAACATAGAACGAATGCACTTGCATTTAAAAATAATTACCAAATGTTACTTAACTACTGAAAAAAAAGATGCATCAACAAAAAAGCAATGCCTTACTCTCAAACGCGTGCACCGTCATTATATATTACATGCGTAGAATATAATTTTGCAAGTGGTTGTCAAACGTGAATGCATTACTACTGAAAATGTTTGCAATGCACCAAGAAAAAGCATTGCCTTTATTCTAATAGATGCATGCAGAAAAAGTGCTTTGTCATTAAATATTGCATGTATGCACAACGCACATGCAAAAAGTTGCAGCATTATATATTTAACATTTTTGCAGTGCATCAACTAAAACCTACGGTCTCTTGCATTACAATAATCAGTCCATTCCAGCACTTCATTAAAAGTGAGAGAGCGTCCAATTTATCTAGCTCCCCTAAGGTACATTTAATCAAAGATGGGATTTTAGAGGGAGTCTTCCGCCATCTGTAGGTTAGGACCACTTCTGTTCCATACAGTACTCTATGCTAACACACACACAAACACAGTTAACTTCTCTCTCTCTCTCTCTCTCTCTCTCTCTCTCTCTCTCTCTCTCTCTCTCTCTCTGATAAACCTTATACACACACACATATATACATTTGCATGAACACATTCAGATAAGTATGGCTGAGAGCTTGGGTTTCTTTGAAAAATATTAGTAATTTAGTCACAGTTATCACAGTTTGATGATAAATATATGTGCAGACTACAAAAGGACACAGGCTATCATTTACAAACTTAATCTCATGCAATCAATGTCTTGCATTTGAAACAGTTCATATAAGGAATAAATGACCATACCCCATAAGCACCACCACACTTACTAATGCATATAGTATGCATCAACATGTAATTGAGAGCATTATAAAAGGTTCAGTGTTATCAATATGTCAATTTATTATAGGAAACACAAGATTTTAACAGCCAATGACATTTCCTGCTGGGGAGACTTTTCTACTGTTTAGTGTTAATCAACTCAACCAGTCAAGAGCTACATTTAGCCTTAGACGAATATGGCCCCTGAAGCATGCCCCTGACAATAATAATAAATAAATAAACCTTATAGGTACAAATGCAAATGTAATTTTTGAAATTGTTTTTGAAAATTATGGTGTTGTTCTTTTGGCAAGCTTAAATTAAAACTTCTATGAAAACTTGTGTGATATTCCTTTAAAATAACGTTTTAGTATATCTTTTAAGTATATTTTACAAAGCAATTTCTTACATAATTTCTTTGAGTTAGACCAAACTTTTATTTTGGTGGGTTGTAACCAGAGTTTCTGTGTTTTTTAATTTACTATTATTATTAGCTAATAGGAAGTATAGCATATCAAGTATGCTAATACTTGAAGTATAGCATCTACTGTGCAATAGTACTATATTTCTGTTAGAATTTCTTCAAGTTATACAGAAATTTTATTTTGACAGGTTGTCGTAAAGACACTGCAGTTTCTGTCAGTCTGTGTATACGATACGAATGAATGGCGATAGTTTTATCAAATTAAATGGTAAAATCCTCTCCTAGTGCACTGGTGTGCACAGGCGTGGCCTACATCATGCATCACAGTGTGTGTGTGTGTGTGTGTGTGTGTGTATGTGTGTGTGTGTGTGTGTGTGTGTGTAGGAGAGCACACATTGCCAGAGATGTGTATAACAACATCTTCAGGGCTGCTGCTTGCTAAATGGGTGCCTAAGCAGGACTGTATTGTTGTGCCCCCCTTCCTCAAATATGATGATGGAAAAAACACCTACTAGAGGGGTGAAAAAAGAACTTTAATCAAATAAAAAACTAAATGAATAAATTGTATTATTTACAAATCACAATTGTAGCTCTCAACATTTACCTGTGGCTATAACTTTATTATGACTCTAATTTATTTTATAGTCTCAAGCATTCAGAAATCATGCAAAAGGAAACTAAGCAGTTTTACTATGATAAAACTATGATTTATTTTTGTAAGGGTTGTGATATGCATGTTTTTTGTTGAAGAAATTATAAAGGCGGTCTCATCTATAGCAAAAAGGTGGCCAAAAATGAAAGATTTAGTGAATATTTGAATTAAATGTTTTGTCAGTAACCTAAACAAGGGTTTGATCATCCTGTAACAGCAGCAATTAAATGGCATTTGTAATAACATGTAAATAAATGGTTTATTTTGTATTTGCCTACATCATGTATTTTAACAGTGCTATTATTAACCAATCATTATTGCCTCATTATTTTTTATATAATGCATTTTAAGTCATTTTAAAGGCTATTGATGGCTTAGGTCTGTTTCTATAGCAACAACAAAAACAAAAACAAAAATATTACAGTATATTAATACTTTGTAAATTATTATTTGAAGTAACAAAACCATGGTTAATTTGCAGTTACCATGGCTACAAGAACAATGATTTGTGGTGTTATTGTTAAAACCATGGGTAATTTTCGTAAGGGAACCTGAAAAAAAAAAAAACTTTCACAGTAATGTGCCTGAAAGTGATAAACGGGCTTCATTTTACCTAAATGATTTATACTTTATTTTAATATATATAAAAAATGTATAAGGTGTGCATTGTAGCTGACACCTAAATGAAAACATTACAAATGTTTTATGACTGCAAGTCTTTCTCCTCAAATGCTATTGAGCTTCAAATTTGCGTTTGAGCCCATGTGAAAGAGTAGCACAATTCAATTGTGCATTATAGCTGACACCTACATGAACAATTATAGTTGTTTTTATGACTATAAGTCATTCTTCTCAAATGCTACTGACGTTAGAAAAGTGTATACCAATATCGCATGTAACTTTAGAGATGGTCCCTAAATTTGATACTCGTCCAACGTCCAATGTCAAGCCAACATCAGTCTGGTTTATTTTTTTTAATTTTTTTTTTTACTTTTAGTTTTCTTTTCTCTTCGCTGGATTGGATTCATCCATCAATTATGAACATTCAGCTGCAAACATGAGGTGCTTCGGGAGTTCAAAGTGGGTTCGCGAATCATTTGAGTCAGTTTGGGGATGGCGAATCATTTGAATCAGTTCGGGAGTTCGTAGCGGGATCGCGAATCATTTGAGTCAGTTTGGGAGTTCGGAGCGGGTTCGCGAATCATTTGAGTCAGTTTGGGGATCGCAAATCATTTGAATCAGTTCGGGAGTTCGGAGCGGCTTCGCGGATCATTTGAATCAATTCGAGATTTCGGAGCGGGTTCGCGAATCATTTGAACTAGTTCGGGAGTTTATGGCGGGTTCGCGAATCATTTGAGTCAGTTCGGGAGTTCAAAGCGGGTTCGCGAATCATTTGAGTCAGTTTGGGGATCGCAAATCATTTGAATCAGTTCGGGAGTTCGGAGCGGGATCACGAATCATTTGAATCAGTTCGGGAGTTCGTAGCGGCTTCGTGAATCATTTGAGTCATTTTGAGGATCGCAATTCATTTGAATCAGTTCGGGAGTTCGGAGCGGGATCACGAATCACGAAAGATTCGCGCTGGTAAATTTTCAAATTGGCCATAACTGGCAGCAGGGGTGGCAAGGCTTTCTTTTAGTGTGGCATTTGCCACCCTATGACACCCCGGTAGATGTCGATGCCTCATTTCAGTGCTTCTTAAGTGCCTGAGAGATCGATTGAAATATTTGTCCTGGTTCTCCGAAGTGTACACACGAAGCATGGGAGTTGCGAGGCTTTTAAACTTTCCATAAATTCGCGATCGCCTCAGAGTCAGTCCGCTTAAAATTTATATTAAAAAAGCGACAGACCTGTCTCCTCTCCGTCTTTCAGCGCGCTCTTCAATCCGCGGACCGAGCGGAGCAGCGCGAGCGGACTCAAACAGAAACAGAGGACACAAGGTGTGTGTTTATCGATATATTGTTAGAATTTCTGTATCTGTGTAGTTCTTTGTCATAAATACAGTTTACAAAAGGTTTTCTCTTCAGTCATCGCTCATCACATTACAGCGGCTTCCTCCAGTGACAGTCAACACGTATGAACTGCATATTTTATTTACACTTAAGTACTAAATATACTTAATTTAATACTTTATATAAACACTACTTTGCAAAAGTCTTAGGCACGTTAGTATTTTCACCCCAAAGAATGGTGTTATGCCAGTTATTTACTTCTCTTGCTGTAGTGTGTCAGTAGAAAATAACAGTAGGTATACAATTCCAAACATTCATTTTGCCATTAATTTTAATAATAATCAAGTGAGTAATTCAGTTTTTAAATTTCTGACAACAGTCGATGCTCCACATGGAGATCTGGCCTCACCATCACTGAATCTGTCTGTGATTACATGAAGAAAATGATGAAACTGAGACAAACTAAATCCAGAAGAACTGTGGTCGTATCTCCAAGACGCTTGAAGAAACCTTCCTGCAAAGCTGAAAAACAATGTGCAAGTGTACCTGGACAAAAGCGGTTTTAAATGCAAAGGTTGGTCATACCAAATATTGATTTGATTTAGTTAATATAAGTTAATTGATAAATAAAATCCAATTTTGACAATATTTTTAAAAGCATCCTTAAACAGCATATTTACACAAGTACCTAAAACTTCTCAAGGTACTGTAGCTTTGGAGTCAGGTTTCTTAAAATGTCTTAAAGACATTGCCACAGTTCTTCCAGATTTAGTTTATCTCAGTTTCATCTGATTCTTGATGTAATCACAGACAGATTAGATGATGGTGAGATCAGATCTCCATGTGCATTCAAAAATCTAACTAGATTATTATAAAAATGAATGGCAAAATTAATGTTTGGAAATGTAAATCTGTTATTTCCTACTGACACACTACAGCAAAATATATAAATAACTGGCTTAAACCCCTTTTTTTGGGGTGAAAATAATCTGCCTAAGACTTACACATACTGTACGTTTCAAACAACATTGTTTCTACTTTTTGAAGATTGACCATACAGTCATGCAAAGAACTGATTAAAGACAGTGACAGATATCACTCATTTTAACTAAATATCAGAGTATTAAACAATGACCCAGATCATGAAATACATTTATTAGCTTTAGAATAAGGGAATCTTGGGAAACGAGAGCATCCGAGGAGCGTGTGAAAGCTTTGGATTTATTATAAATATTTTTAATGTTCTTTAATGTAATCCATAGTTTTTTTGTGCCTTTTTTTTTTTTTTTTTTTTAAGTATCGGTTCAGGCACCATTAAGGCAAGGGTACCATTTCAAAAGTATTGCAATGGCACCGGTATCATTTTAAACCCAAACGATATCCAACCCTAGTGTGAACACACACAGAGGTCAGTCAAGAGCTGTCGGTGGTGCTGAATTAATTACTCCACACTACAGACTGCACAAGATGCTATTAAAGGAATAATTCACACGTAAACTGACCCTTATTTACTCACCCTAAAATATCAAAATATTATGATGCTTTCTGTAGAAGACAAAATGAGACTTTCTAACCACTACTCATGTTCCATACAAATTACTGTAAGGTTTTAAAAAAGGACAAAATCACACCTTAAAATCATCCATATTACTATATTACTAAGTTTCGTAATTATATGATATGTGCAAAAAATACAGCTTAAAATGATTTATCTTCCCCTCAGACATAGCTCCTTGTGCTTCTGTGTATTCAATATGTGTGTACTGCAATAAGTTATGAAATACATGAAAACCCATGGCTCCATCACATCCAGTTTGAAGATTAAACTTTTGATTTAAGCAAAAGCATATTGCATTAGTATGTAAACATGGATTATGGCCAGAAGCAATGGTTTGAAGTTAAAAATGCTTTAATGATGGATATGTTTCTTACAAATGTGCAGGTTTTTGCTTCACAAGATGTTAATTGATTATTTTTTTTAGATGTCTTTTACAGACACATCAAACTAAACAGCACCATTCTCCCATCTGTGTGACTGAATGAAGTCTGTAAACTGCTGCTGTCACTTGTAAACTGGAAATTCCAAAATCCCCATGGCAATAGCAGACACAGAGATGGGGCAGTACAGCTGTGCAAAGATTGCTCTCTTATCTCTTCCTTTTGATAGATTTATTCCCTATCAAAGTAAGCTCGACCGTACGGTAGAGATATCAGTTAAAAAGAGATCCAGTGACAATTCTGTCATTGTCACAATCAATCTCTTGTCATTCCAAACCTGTATGAATTTTTCTCCTATAACATATATTTTGAAGAATGTTGGTAACCATACGGTTTTGGTTCCCATGGTCTTCCATTGTGTGTGTGTGTGTGTGTGTGTGTGTGTGTATATATATATATATATATATATATATATATATATATATATATATATTTTTTTTTTTTTTTTTTATTTTTTTATTTTTTTTGAAAGTACAGGTAAATGGGAACTGAAACGACAGTATATTCAGGTTGGATCAACATGACTACTGCTGTGCTCTTTTAAGTCCTGGACGTGTTCTTAGAGAAAATCACATACAGTACAATAAGTTGTACAGCAATATCCAGAGCTGTCATAGTGCTACATCAATACATATTGCATGGCATGAGCACACTGTGAACCCAAGACACATACTACTCTAGTGACAAAACCAGGTGAAAAACACCTTTTGAATTATAGTCATTTTAAATCAGCTGGGAAAACTGAAGACAGCATGCCCTGTGCAACTTACACTCCTGCCAAGCATTAGCCCATACACTGCAACACAGCACCACTGCAATAGCATCTATGATACATGGTTATGAATGCAAAGCATGCTGCTTTTCTATGATTTATTTCTAGAGCAACCCATCTGTCCATTGATTTGGTGGAGGCCAGCAAAAGCCGCTACTCACTGAAAATCTGGCTCGCTGTCAAAGCGTTTGTTTCATATCAATACAATTGAAATTAGATATATAAATGACCAGTGTTGCAGGCCACGCATTATGCAATTAGATTCAGTTTTTCAAGAATTACTTGTTAAATTTGCACCATAACATAACATAAGCTTTTTCTGATTGATGTGATTGAAAACCTCTCTCTTCCTCATGTTGGGATTAATAGTGGTATGTTTTAGATAAGCACGAAAAAAATGTTTAGTATGTGAGAGCATGATGAGTATTATTATATTTCTAGAGTGTGTGAGACATGCACAGTGAGACTTCTTTCAGCTCCCCCTGAGATTCGTGTTTTAGAGACACAAAATACTGCTGGTAAGCAGAAATAAATCTCAGCACTTTAGTGGAATCGGGTTATGCTTGTTATTTCTAACAAAAAAAAAAAGGCAGAATTTAGGGGTTGCTTCAGAGTGGTGGGGGATTTGCTCTGGCCTGGACCCCGAGGTACAGTTACTATGAACTTTGCCAATGCAATTTCATGGTACAGCCTATATACGATTGCATGCAAACATTTCTAGGGGTAAAGACTTGTGCACAGCAAAAAATACCACTTCTGATGTGCAAAAACATCTGCTAGCTAAGCAGAACACCTCAATTCTGGAGCAGAGACAGACAGTCTCAGACCAAAAGTGAAAAAACATAGCAATAAACTATCTGTCTGTTACGGTCTACAAAATGTAACAGAATTAATTATATTAATTATATAATTATATGATAATATGATCTTAGTAATATATAATACTGTTGTGGAAAAATATAACAGCAAATAACACAACATAACAACAACACATAAAATAAAATACAACATAATCCTGCATGCTTTTAAGGGTCATACCAAAAAAAAAAAAAAAAAAGAGCAGTGATTAAATTGTTATATTATATAAATGAATAAATTAATTATACTAAAATAATATATGTATCATATGTAAGTAATATATAATATAGAAAGGAAAAAACATAAATCATGCAAGTCATAAAAAATGTGCACCAATGAAATAAAACGTATTATATTATAATATTTATAATATAGAAAGGAAAACATTTAAATACTGCATGATTTTGAGAGTCAAAACACAAAAGGCTCTGATAAAACTATAGTATAATAGAAAAAAAATGTTTAAATTAAAATAAATGTAGCTACATTTACAATACATTACAATATAATACAATACTGAGAGTAGCATGATTGGGTACTGATAAAATTTTATTATGGATGAATGAATGAATATAGCATGTCTAATGTGAAAACCATTTGCAAGCTAAACACCAGTCAGATGAAAATGTAGCACTAAATTATTTTCTACAAGATGTAACAGAGCTAGTAACATTTTATGAGTAACGCAATGCTGTAACCCATTAACCCATAAATTATGTCAAGAAACTGTATTAAAAACATCTGCCCACACAGACGTCATGTGAGAGTCTGCATCATTCATGTTACAACCCGAACATGCTTGTTTGAGAAGTTAAACACAGGGCCCCTGTGGGCTACATAACACAGTGAAAGAATGCTCTAGACTTGTTTCTGTCATCTTTAATACAGCTTTGAACATGACTGAGGTAGGAGGCGTGCTACTTGGACATTTCAGGCTTTGATTTCCACTTCATTAGCATAGATTAAGAGTGAGAGGGAGTTATCCAGGGATGCTGGGCAGGAGGTCAATCTGCATTGGCCCCCCTGCCAACAATGGGCTCCATCTGAAGGTCTAGTTCAGAGATGAGAGGGAGCAGTACAGAAAGTCATTAGTGATGCACTTTGCAAGGTCTCGTCTGCCCCCATGTTCTGCCTGCTGGCCAATTTAATAACTATCCACTCTCACCTCATCTGATCTGCGCGTGCTTTCTGAATTCCAGGCAAGTCCTTCTTACAGTTCTTCCAATTTAGTCTCTTAACTGCCAAGGTGCTCCTTCCATTTTCACCCATCTAGAGGTACTGATCTAATAGTTCTATCAGCTTGCAAAGGACGTTGAGCATCTCTCGATTATATTTTTTCTTGACAAAAGACATGTTTAGTGATGCACTTTGCATATATATACTTTATATGAATTAATGCAGCCGCATTATATCCATAACAAAAAAATGCCATGCATTGCAAATAAATAAATGAATAATTACAACAATAATAATAATTTTATAGTGATTATTAACAAACAACATGAACATTATTGTTATTATTACATAAAACATAATGTAATATAATACATACATATGAAAAATATATATTATGGCTGGTAATTTAAAATGTCACTAAAATTTAATCCAACTTTGAGATGGTGTCACATATTTACATCACATTAAGAAATATCACACGAGCTGTAGGCTAAGTGCAATATCACACGAGTGCAAATGTGTTACTCATCCAGTTCATTGAGAAATTAATATTGTGTTATTTTAGACACAGTGTTGTTTGTTTTGCTCAATTTTGCCAACCAGAAGATAAGGACAAAGCAGAACAGTTCATTTCCGAGCAAACCACAGCGGCATTTCATTTCTAAATCCAAGTTTTGAATGAATTTGATGAACCATTTGGCGCGTTGAACCATTGCCATATGCGTTGGCTTTGAAGTGGCGCTGCACAGAACGATCGGTGTATGACTTCAAAGTACCGCGAGAGCAATTCAAAAGCGAAAGGAGTCGTCAGCTGTCTATGCTCTTGCGGTACTTTGATGTCACACACCGATCAGTCTGATGGTGATGATGCAAACAAGCCTAATGATTCGATAAACAATTCATAAAGAACCATTTACTTCTCTCCTGAATGAATCAGCCATTTGAACAAATCAAATGAATGAATAAATTACTCAATGACTTACTTACTTATTGACTTACTTATTAAGACATTTACCACCACCTACTGGCAGTTTTAGTTTATTAAATATAGTTTCATTTCATAAAAAAAAATAATTTCATATTTTCATAGTAATTCTAATAAAATTAAGAAAATAAATTATTAAAGTTATAGTTCACTCAACCAAAAATGACGATTCTGTCATCATTTACTCACATGGTCCAAAAGAGTAGTCTATATGTTATAAATTTTATCAAACAAAATATTTCTTTCTTAACATACTTTTTGTAATCTCTGTTTGATGCTTTACACAACAATGACTTTACATTATAATTTGTGAGTAATTTCTCCAACTTTTATGTGCGATTAATTAATCGCCACATCATGTAATTAATTAGATTAAATATGTATACACACACAGGTGCTGGTCATATAATTAGAATATCATCAAAAAGTGAAACTTAAGACCAAAAGAAAAAGGATTTTTAGAAATCTTGGCCAACTGAAAAGTATGAACATGAAATGTTTGAGCATGTACAGCACTCAATACTTAGTTGGGGCTCCTTTTGCCTGAATTACTGCAGCAATGCGGCGTGGCATGGAGTCGATCAGTCTGTGGCACTGCTCATGTGTTATGAGAGCCCAGGTTGCTCTGATAGTGGCCTTCAGCTCTTCGGCATTCTTGGGTCTGGCATATCGCATCTTCATCTTCACAATACCCCATAGATTTTCTATGGGGTTAAGGTCAGGCTAGTTTGCCGACCAATTAAGAACAGGGGTACCATGGTCCTTAAACCAGGTACTGGTAGCTTTGGTACTGTGTGCAGGTGCCAAGTCCCGTTGGAAAATGAAATCTGCATCTCCATAAAGTTGGTCAGCAGCAGGAAGCATGAAGAACTCTAAAGTGGTGCTTGAAGTACTGACTCCAGCTGCAGTCCACTCTTGTGAATTTCAGTTGTGCACTTCACTTCACTCTTGTGAGTCAGTTCGGGAGTTCGTAGCGGGATCGCGAATCATTTGGGTCAGTTCGGGAGTTCGGAGCGGGATCGCGAATCATTTGAGTCAATTTAGGGATCGCGAATCATTTGAGTCAGTTCGGGAGTTCGTAGCGGGATCGCGAATCATTTGAGTCAGTTCGGGAGTTCGTAGCGGGATCGCGAATCATTTGAGTCAGTTCGGGAGTTCGGAGCGGAATCGCGAATCATTTGAGTCAGTTTGAGGATCGCAAATCATTTGAAGCAGTTCGGGAGTTCGTAGCGGGATCGCGAATCATTTGAGAAATGTGAACTCGTATTTTTGGTTTTAATGATGTGCCTTTTAACAGTATCAAGTATATTCAAAAACTAAACAAATCGTGCCTAAAAAGTGCACGCATCTAGGCTAATGTAAAGTTACATGAAGAAGTCATACTAGTGCACGTGCGCATTTTGAGTGCGTTCTTTCACTGCATTATTCGGTGTATTCAAATGCATTTATGAATGCATGTGAATGATGACAAAATTCAAGATATGAACCCTTTGTGCCAAAAGGGTTCTTTCTGTCATTATAGAACCTTTTTAGCATAAAAGGTTCTTTGGAGTTGAGTAAAGAACCCTATGGTTCTATATAGAACCCCAATGATCCCTTTCTTCTAACAGTTTGTTGTCATAATATATATATAAACCAATGCATGATTTAAAGAATCATAGCAAAAACTAGAAACTGATAAAATATTATGGCACAAAATAATTGCATTTAAATAAAAACAAAGATTAATAATATAATAAGCAATTTATATGTTGCAAACAAAAAATTAACAAACAAAAAGTTTACAAAACTACTTTTGAATAGTCATCAATATAAAAAATGCATTTTTCTTGACAGAGATGTTATGAAATATAGGGGATTCGTTTACAGTCACCACTGGTCCAACCAGGGCAGAGCGTCCAACCAATGGTAGATGGGGAGAGTGTTCAGGAAACCTGTTTAAGAACAGACTTTCTTTTTTTTTGCAACTAGTGTCATTGCATAAAGTTTAGTTTGCAGCATAAAAATAAAAGCACACAACAAGTGGTTATCACGATCATCTTCTCAAAGCTGGTGTTCCCCCGAAAGGAGCCTGCTCGCCCTGGTCATCTAAACACCAGCGCTCAGCTGATGTGCTGCTCTAGAGCACAGAAGCAACACAGAAAAATGAAAGAATTGTGTGTTAATTCAGCAATAAATCGCAGGCTGGCACACTGGGGGCTCGGCTGAGGGGAACGCACTGATTGAACACTCATTGACTTTGCTTCAGTCTCACCATGAATATTTTACAGTTTGTGAGAGGAGAGGTATGGTTTTACAAAACATTGGACTAGAGAGTTATGATCAGCTGTATATATTTGATAAGGGAAATAGGTAGTAGGTAGTTGACAGAAACGTTTTAAGTTTCACTTGAGGCAAATGTTATCCAGGAAGACATAAACCCAGACAAGAATTTAAGACACTGTAAAAATTAAAATAAAAAACTGGAGGTTAGTGAGCAAAAATACAGCTTACTTTGAACCAGAATACTAAGGCTGTGTTCCACAACCTAATGTCCATGGAGGAAGAATTTTAAGATATCATAGTCACTTTTCTGATTCAAGGGTTCTTCCAAAAATATATATACTTTATATGAAATGATTCAGCAGCATCGCTTATATCCATAACAAAATAATTAATTGCATTGCAAAATAATAATAAATAAATAACTACAATAATAATGATAGGATAATAATGAGATTATTAACTTACAACAAGAACATTACTAACATTATTCATATTATTATTATTATTCAATAAAACATGTAATATAGTATACAGTAGATTTTTTTTTTTTAAGTACTCAAGTAGCCTACTTTAACGAAACTATTTGTAATTAGTTACTTTCCACCTCTATTAATTCACTTATGATATTTCAATAACATTTAGGGTGCTGCCTTATAAGCCTGCTGACAATAAGGCAGCGCATAGCTATTAAAACTGAGCCAGAAGAAAGTCTCAGTTCCCATAGGATACTCGCTAGTGCATTTTTAGTAGATGCGTCCCGTTTATAGTGATCATATTTCAGAGACGCAAGACAGAAGTGCTCTTACACTTGCCAAGGGGGTAGAGAGAATAACAGACTGGCAGGACAGACAAGGGAAATCATCTCTCTGCACATTTCCCACAACATCTTTGCTCTGCAGTTAATTTTATTAGTCTTTGTTGGATTTTGAGGGAAGGTGTTGCATATTCTCCACATATTTTACTGCTAGGTATTTACTGAGCAGGCTCAGGTTAAGTGCTTTGCTCAAGGGCACAACAGCAGTGTAATCCGTACAATATTACTATCAAAGCCCTAACCAGTTTTCTCTCTCTCTCTCACTCTCTCTCTCTCAGCAGGAGGCTTTGATTCTCATGAATTTGATTAGCTCATTTGGCCAGTTGGCCTGCATGCTTGCCTTTGCTTGACATTGCAGACTGAAAGAATGCAACGCAACAAGATTTTTACATCGGAAGAAAGTTGAGTTTCCGTGGGAAGTTGCTTGGGAAATACTTGCCTACTGAACTCTAAAGAAACATAAATGCTGTCTAGAAACTTCCTTCAAAAAAACCCTAAAACCTCAAAACTATATTGCATTTTAAAAAGAAATCGTTGAAATAAGTAGCTGATAAACTCACTATTTTGCTTCCAAAAATTGAAGCGCAACTCAATATTGACTAAAAGCTTGGCTCAGTCCATCCTGTACAATACAATGTCCTGCACTGCAGTTCATCATTCAGCCAAGACAGGTGTCTGGATTTGGGGTCTAATTAGTGCCCTTAAACAAGAGTCTGATTTATATGCAGTCATTGTAAGACATCTTTAACAGACAAAGACCAATCTAGCTTGTTAAATTCAGATTCAAGTGCTAACAAGGCCTGTTTTGTGTATGAATTTCGAGTGGATGCTCAAACATTTGATTTGCTTGTACAATATAAAAATAGCACATTAGAAAAATTAAAGCATATTGGGTTCAAAACAGACAATAAACCAGCTAAGAGCTATACTGGAAAAAAGCAGACGTTTGCTGTAAAGCTATGGAATTACATTTGCTTTAATAAAAATGAATGAAACTTTATAAAACTGAACGTAACTTTTTCAGAAACTATCAAAAATGTGCCATTACAAAAGAAGAAAAACACAATGAAAATGAAAAAAATTAACTAATTTAACAGGCTCTTCAAATATGCTTCATTATTTGTTAATGATTTTCAAAGATTCCAAGACATTTTCGCTAATCGTGGATTCTGAATGCATTGCCACAGATTTCGCTTAAGCTTCGCAGTTTTTCATTTGGTGTTTTGACACAAACCCTTTTGTGGAGGCGGGCTTAACAGTGATCTACTCTGATTGGACAGTGAGCTTTTGATGGACAGGTGCTCTCTCACCGGGTAGTACAGACGTCACTCAATGGCGCACATATTGGAAAGCTCTCTGACCAGATTTCATCACCGCGAGAGCTTTCCAATATGCGCGCCACTGGGTGACGTCTGTACTTCCTGGTCAGAAACCTGTCCATCATAAACTCACTATCCAATCAGAGTAGATCACTGTTAACCCCGCCCCCACGAGAGGTCTGTGTCAAAGTTATGTTCAGTTTTATAAAGTTTCGTTCATTTTTATTGAACCAAATGTAATTCCATATAAAGCTTGCCTTTGTTTAAAAGATACATGACTTGATGTGCCACAGTAATTAAGGAGGAAAAACGCTTGCGCAAGAAACACATTTTAAGACCGGACTAATCCCTTAAGCCATTCTTTGCCATGCTACAGTTGATTTTAGACTCATTTATAATGATCTGTTCAAATCTATTTTTCCTCGTTAAAATGAAATGTTGTAGAGTCAAGTGCTTTGTGCCTTCAGGGCTTTAAAAGTTGCACTGTAAATGTTATGGAAATTGAACAGTTAAGGCTAGTACCTTAAGAAAAGAATCATAGGTTTGGTTTTCACAGGCCATCCATTCAGAGGGCTATCAGCTTTTATAATTCATCAAAAGACCAGGGTACTCAACTGTGGAGACAGTGTAATAACTACAGACCTCAGGGCCACCGATTGACGCAGAATAACTATTCAGTCAAGTTTTCCAGCCACTATTGACTCTATGGATGGTGATTTAGTTAGCGCTGCTGAATTATTCTTTCCTTTTTTTTGCATCAGCTTGAAGAATGAGCAGTTTGTTTGGCAATTCAGCCAACAAAGAACATTAACAACAAATCTGACCCTCATAAAAGCCGTCATCGCTCCTCTATGGTGACATCCCACTGGGATCAAGCCACCGTTGTGACAGCTGTACCATTGAAACCCACCAGGCCCATTTAACCCAGTGTGAATGCAGGTTAAATGGCTTCCATTGTGCTGTAATTGCCAAATAGTTGTTCGTTATATAGTTAGCGTCAAATTAGTCAGTAATTACAGCGACTCCATGCTCATCATCGGTTCTTGTAAAGACCCATTTGAACTAAAAACCACATGCTGAGAGCTGGATCATACCGCTATTTACAAATCTCGATTGCAGCCACAGTCATGCTGTAATATGGCACACAATAAAAGCCAGAACTATAACGCTCCTGACAGATTGACAGCAGGGCTGCAATTGCATGGAATCCTAAAAAAAAACCAAGCACAAAAAGCCAGAATGCAGCACGATGATTCTGTCATTTACTCGACTGACTGGTCACGAGTCATGGCCAAATGTTGTTGAGGCCAACTTTCATTTAAAGTTTAATTTAAAGCATTGGTGTCAAACTCAGGTCCTGGAGAGTTTAGATCCAACCCTAATTAAACACACCTGATCCATCTAATCAAGTCCTTCAGCCGTATTTGAAAACTACATGCGTGTTGTAGCAAGGTTGGAACTATAATAAACTCTGCAAGGCTTCGGCCCTCCAACTGAGTTTACACCCCTGATTTAAAGTTGCCATTGTTTGTAGATGCCTTATGTTCTGAGATGGACTCGCCGTAAATTGCAAAACTGTAAGATAAAAGTACTCTAGGTTTCTAAATTTATTTCTATCTGTCGGCCTTGACTTTAAACAACAGAGAGAGAGAGAGATGGATGAGCACCGAATGCACTCTTGTTTATAAATAGCTGAAGTGTTTGAAGCATTACATATGAAATGGTTTTTCTGAGGCGAGCGGGTGGATTGGGCCATCCACGGTAAAGTAGCGCAAAATGGGACGATCAGCAGTGCTGTTAAAAGCACCATTGCGCACAACCTTCTCAACGTCCATGACAGGACAGTTAACCTTTTATTAAGGATAATTATGACTCCAATTTCTTTTAAGACAGTATAGCATGTGATTTTTGTAATTATATTCTTAAAATGTGTACATAACACTAATGCATTAATAACAGTCAATATAAGTATATTAATAATTAAAATCAATTACATTTATAATGTAAACATTTTTATGTATTACCAATTGTATGGGTTTCAAGTATCATGAATTATATAATTACAAAAGGTAATTAACAATTACATAATTAACATTAATTTACTAATTACATTGTCATCATATCCAATACCCCTATTCTATGTGCCTCATACAGTCTCTGTTTTATAATGTTGTAGATGTTCAAAATAAGCTATACTCTTCCTGCTGATTGTTTAGGGAGCTGAGAGCACTATGTAGGGACCCTTGAATCAGAAAGCAACGACACAATTAGCTTGAGTCATCAGCAGAAGGTCATTCAACGAACCGACTGATTGCTCAATCAAAATGTTGAAATGCATCTGCAGGCATGTGTCCTGGAGAAATGGACTTCATTCTGTGTTCACCTGAACTTACAACTGAGCGGACAGCAGCCTTAATCAATCCAGAAGCAGCTTTCAGCATTCATCACTGCGTCCTCCAGACTTCTAAGCAGACAGATAAGTGTCACACACTATGGCACATCTGCCCTGCAATAATTAAAGTCTAACCTCCCTGAATTTCTCCATATTAATCCATATACAGATGCATTGGCCACAAATAGCATCCATTCTTCTTCTACGCATCCACACACATGCAGGAGTTAGGATTTCTTTATTGGCATTCAGATGCGTTAAACAGTAGACCCAACCTTATACTCAATACTACACAATTATATACTACACAATTAAAAGTACAATCCGTACATGTTCACATATGAAAAAAAAAATCCTTAAAGAAAAAGAATAGTCATTTTAATCATATTACTCCTCATCGGTGACCTCTGACCACATTGACCAGTATGACCAAAACATTGAGTGTACCGTTAAATTAAGTTAAAAACAAATTAGAAAATGGAATTAAGATGTAAAAGATTTACCAGAATTCAGGTCGTCCTTCCACATGTGCTGCCACTAAACAAAGCATGACAAAAACTCAGATCAGACTTTGATAAATTCCCTCTAATTTAAAAATGTACTTTCATATTTTAAATATGGATGCAAATGAATAAATAACATGCAAATCACACGTCCATGTGTTAAAGATACAAATAAATAATAAGCATAGTGTTCAATACTTTCAAAATGGATGCAAGCAAATGTAAAAAAAAAAATAAACGCATTAGACTTCCATGCTTGCATATCAGTTTTGAAAAAAAAATTTAATTAAAAATTTTAAAAAATTAAAAATAAAATAAAATCTTGAGTATACTTCAATTTGGCATGTTTTATGAAAGGAATGCTTACAATACAATTAAGTTGTGACAAAGTATTGTGTTGTGTTTTAAACTAAGCTGAATAAAAAGCAATAATGATGATGATCATTTATATTTGTTATATTAAGTAAAATCAGAATCAGAACCAGAATCATTACATTCGTTCCGATCCTCAATGCAAACGGACTGCGATTAGAATTGCAGCTGTAATTTTGTGTCTTGGCGACATGTGAAATGCATACTTAAAGCAAGGTAATTAAGAGGCGGGCTGCAAGCGTTAGTGAGCTATCAGCCAGACTACTGTAATTTACCTGTGTGCAGCCACTGTGACAGAACTCCAGTCCTGAAGGAAATCTGTTGCTTCAGAGAGTGCTTCAGTGTGGGCATCTGTCTGCCTAATGGGCTATCTGCACTGTAAACAGAAACTACAGAAGCACATTTGAACTTTACTGATAACCTGAACCAGTGCCAAAGTACATTAGGATGTTTTAGTCCAAAGTAAATTCATGTTCCAGCTCCATTTGATTTTAAACAATATCTGAGTTAAAGGCTTATGGAAAACCATTTTGCTTGTACTATCAATAGACAACCAATGCAATAATATAGATGTGCTAACACTGTACAATAAGGCATGCATGTCATGTCCAGGGGTCCGCAGAAGTCAAAGAGAATCAGAAACTGTTTGGTTACCCACATTCTTCAAAACATCATAGCTTGTATTCAGCAGCAGAAAGAAGTTCATACAGGTTTGGAACAAGTTCAGTGTGAGTAAATGATGACAATTTTCATTTTCAGGCCAGCAAATTTGAAGGTATAATCATTATTTAGCTGGCTCACTTAAAGACACAATTTCAGGTTCAGATATGATCAGAAGTGATCCAAGTGGGTGAGTTGTTTACATATAATTAGTCTGTCCATTTTCACAAATTTGATTTGATCTGCAGACCATTTAGGAACACAGAAGGAGACATCATCGTAACTGAGGTGTAATCAGCCATTCATAATGATAAAGAGAACATAAGAGGCAGGCATTATCGCACTGATGGTAATGAACCAATCACAGAGACATAAAGGTCCACAACAAGTTCAAAGGGGGCAAAAAGGAAAAAAACTGCATGCTATTCTAAACTCCTTCTCCCTTGCCTCCTTGGGAGGAAAAAAACATCTTATATCTGCTAGCAGCCTTATATACGAGCAACATTACAACATTCTGCACTGTTATGTGTTCTGCACAGCAGGATAGATGTAAAAATAACAGGTATGTATAATAAAATGATCTATATAGTGGCTTAAAGTAAATCAGTGGGCTAATAATTTTACTAAAGGAGCTTCAAGATAGATAATAAGATCAGATTAAAGCCAGGCTGCATATTAATTTTGGAGACAAGGGAGCCAGACGGTAATTTCAGTGGGCGAAATGAATCACAATATAGTTCAATCAATTTTAAGCAGAAGCTACAGGATTCAGCGTTGCACTCCCAGGTGGTGACGGGGCTGGGGTGGGAGAGAATGGCAGGATTCCAATTAAATCCCCAGATATTGGACAGCAATTTTGTACCCTTGGGCAGAGCATTCAGCACGAGATTGCCAAGAGGGTGCTAAAGCACAAAGAACCCAATAACCGTCCTTTTTTTTCACTTCCTCTGGTATTCACTGGGAAAAACAGACACAAGGAATCTGTTAAGTGATGTAAACATTCTGTCATATGGTATTATGGTATTATATAATATGGTATTAAATCATAATACTATAGTACCTTTTGAAAGTTAGAAAAGACATTAAGGGAATGTTTAATTATTATTTTGCAAACATTATGGGAATGTTATATTTCTGAATATTCTCTGAGCCAGCCAAAACAAGGAGTAAATATTAACACTTATAATAATAAAAATATAAATATAATACTACTACTAATAATAATAATAATAATAATAATAATAATAATAATAATACAAACTTATGCTAATGTCCTACAAAAAGTTATAAATATATAATAAAATGTATAAATGTATAAATAACATTTTTGTTCATAACATTTTGGTAACTGTCATTAAAGACCGGGCAGCTTTGGTTGGAAGAACATTTAAACCCCGTTTGAGAGACTGTTGCCAGAATGTTTGCCAAAGTTCTGAGAATGTTCCTTGTTAGTTGGAACAACTGAAAAATTCAGAAAGTGGTACTTGATCGTCATGTAGATATCACTGTGCTGAGTGCTATGGCATAATGTGATTGTACCCTGGTAGTATTGTTGTTGTTTAAAACATACCATGTATAAACTGTGGTATTTACATGTATTTAAGGACACTTTCTGGTACTAATGGTACTGTGCATGTCCAAAATACTATGGTATATACATTTCAGTACCATGATATATCTCAGTACTATGGTATATTGTAAATTTTTCCATATGGTACAGCAATGATAACAGAATAAAATACTATGGTACTTTGATATAAACTAGGCTATAGTTCCAAAAATGGCATAGTAATTATTATTAGATGATTTTATTAAGTGAGTCACATACCATTGTATTCACATGCCTCTTGTTACCATGGTACTTAAATTCACATAACATATTTTATACTGTACATTCGAAAGTACCATGCAGAGTAATACCTTTACTGCACCATGGCCATATACTATGGTATGTAATACAGAACATCTTTTGAAAATACCATAGTACTACTATGGTAAATGTCCCCAAAAAAATTAAGTGGTAACTTGATTACTAGTGATTTCATGTATGCTTTTATTAACATGTATTTCGCTTGATAGAATCTGGGAAAACTGATTTTATGTATAGACAGATATACTAAAATGTGCAATGGTATTTACGTGGTACTTTAGTGTTCCATTTGAAACCATGATAGCTCCACTGCAATTTTTTGTATTCTTTTGAAAAGAATACCATGGTTGATGTAGAGCATGGCCGCACTGTTCTCTATAGAAGTGAGTGGGGGTTTCTGTTCTGTGCTAAAATCTAGCAGAGTAACAGCCGTCCACTTCTCTGAGCCGTGAGCGAGCAGAGGCCATGACCAGCGGCTCATTCTCAAATATGTGGCGACACAATCGTATTACTCATCATCTCCATGGAGACCCTCGCAGGTCCCTCGGTGGGCCGCCCCACAGGCTGGACCGGGGCGCACGGGGAACTAGACAGGCCGATTAGATTTTTCACCCCTTGTTTTGTTTTTTTTTGCTCTCCCTCCCACCTGTTTTCTCCACATTGTCAGGGCTTAGCGAATCTCTCAAGACCACTAGCATCAGATGCACATTCAGCTGGTTTAGTGCAGCGGCGCTGGCGCCATAGCAACACTTTCAATTCATTCAGTCGACCAGCCTTGAACTCTACAATTACTGCTGCTGCACAAGCAGATGTTCCTGCTGAGACTGAACACAGTATGAGTGACAAAATGCAGGGCTCGCCAGTCATGGCAGGCATTAGAGGAAACGCAGCACTCTTAAATCACCTCTTTTACACAACACTTACTTGACACAGAGAACAGGGGGGTCATGACCCCCGCACTTTTGAAGAGACATCAATTGACCCCCACGATTTTGATAAAATGATGGTGTTATTTAACTAACAAAAGCGATTTTTGTGTCCACTCCCGCCAACATTCAGGACCACTGTAAGCCTTAGCTGTGTTTATGATCGATGTGCATAAAAGTGACTGTAAAATATGTGTTTTAGGTATGGAAATGACATTTTTTGAGTTTTAAAATTTGGGATATGGTCATTGCACTACAATGAGCAGTTTTTTACTTGACACTGGGCCAGTTTTGTCATGCAGACCTGACAACCCTGTCTGTATGGAGCAGACAAGACGTTTACACACACATATATATACATAATGTCTCCAAAACGCTTCAAGATCTCTGTGTGGAGCACTGGCTGCTGTCAGACTCCTTGTGCAAACAAGAATCTCACTGGATCATTACATTTATTGGCAGAAATGATGTTTGAAATGTAAACTGATATTTCCTACTGACACACTACAGCAAAATATGTAGACTGCATTTACACTGCATACAACTGACTTAAAAGAATTAAACGTAAATGTAAAACCAGCAGCTCCCAGAAGATTTCCCTTGGGTCCTGAGGGGCCCAATCCCAATGCGGCCTTCTGCATGCCATTGTCTGGTGCAAATTATGCAAAAACTGTCGTTATAATCACTGAGGCCAAAAAGTTGATCTAATCAGGGTCTACATTGTATCTGACTAATGTAAACTCTGAAAGGCGTTTTCAGCACTGACTTACATGAATGCCCCTGATTGGCTTTTGCATGCATAAGCTCAACAGAAACATGTATGATTGGTAATAATGAGCAGCACTTCCAAAAAAAAAAAAAAACATACAGATAATTAGATCTGACCCGCGGATCAGATCTAGACTAAACGTAATTCCCCAAATAGACACTTCATTCATGTTTACATTAATCGTGACAGTGTAGTGAATGTTACAGACATAATTCACCATTGTTAAGTGTAGTTCTGTACACTGTGTTCTGCATAACTGTTCAGGGATCGTGGTCCCTTTAATTGATCGGAATGCGTGATGACGTAACACGCCGGTCAGCGCCATTATTCTATTATTCTGTTTTTGCTTAGAAATAAACGAGACACGCATTCGTGTGCTCAAAGTGAGAAGTTGTCTCTTGCAAATTACTGCAATTTCCACAACAGCATATTTAAAATTATTTAATCACTCCAGGACAGTTTTTGATTCCTTATCTTGAATTTGTGGGCATTTATGTTTATTTTGGTGGCATGTTATCCCTGTTAATTTTCGACCTTGAGTACTACCATGGTATCTTTGCCATGTCGATACAATGGTGTATTTCAAATCCCCATAGTGTTGCCATCACTGTACCATGGCACTGTCATAGTTTATGATCCACTGTTTGTCAAAAGCCTAAGTGGGACTAGAGCAGCGCAGCGGTGCTCAGCGGGCTCTGAGCACTGTTAGCAAAATCTCAGAGTAAAAACATAAAATAACATTTAGATTTTTTTTTTTTTTAAATCAAGGGAGGGGAAAATCCCACAATCCCCTCACAATCAGCACTAATAACTATAGACAAGCATACAGCGAGCACAGCTTGCAAACCAGAGAGCTTGGTTTACGTTCTGTCATGCACTGTAAATGACTGGTGGGGGGGGGGGGGGGTGTAGCCCGCAGTCTGTGCTCTTACAGACTGAGTCTTCCTGACAGGTGAAGGTGCCCTTATCTGTGCCAATGTCAGTCAGAGAACATAGCAACAGAGCAACAATGAGTCTTTCTGTAAAGGTTTGCAGGTTAACTGATTATTTTGCAGCGCCTTTATTCTCATGGATAAATTTATTCTCATTAACACTTACATGTATACAGACTTCGTTTAACTTGACTTGCACTGGAGGATTTTGCTGTAATTAAATATCCCTTAATTAAGATTTTGTTATAGGCTACTGTGCAACATATATTTGTGCTAAAAATGGGGCTCATCCGATCACAAAGTAGGATCTTTGTTTTTTCTTTTCTTTTTAATTTGAGTCTTGTTTTTGAAGTATTTTTTGCACACTAATGTTAGATTTATTTTTTTTTGAGTCCTTTACAAATATAAATGTCATTTGTAAAGTACAATAAAAACTTACATTTTCACTCATATTTTATATAAATAACTCAACTTAAAACACTGAGTAACACTGAATTGAAGATTACATTTAATTAAATATTTCTTTTCAGAGTTAAAAGTAAACAAAACTATTTCAGAGGAGGATTATCCAAAAATAGACTTGAAGTTATAATTAATATAGTTATAGTAATATTTCATAATTGTATAATATTATACACAATATTGGGTCCAATAAGATTTTTTTTTAACGAATTAATACTTACAGCTAAATCGGTCAACAGCAACAGTAAAGACATTTACATTGTTTCAAAAGCTTTCTATTTCAAATAAATGCTGTTCTTTTGAATTTTCTATTCAAAGAAGTTTGAAAAAATAAATAGTTGTATACATCACACTTCCCACAAAAATGTGAAGCAGCACGGCTGTTTTAAACATTGACAATAATCAGAAATGTTTATTGAGCAGCAAATCAGTATATTATAATGATTTCTGAAGATCATGTGACACTGAAGAAATGCAGAAAATTGTGTGTGGGCATATATATATATATATATATATATAGAGAGAGAGAGAGAGAGAGAGAGAGAGAGAGAGAGTTCACGAGTCTACATATTTTTCTTTTTCTCCATTGAGTGAGAGATGGAAAAAAAATTCTGCAGGAGGGGAACCTTTTCATGACAGTGTCAATGATAAGTCTAAAGCTGCACTTCATATTCCTGACTAATCTGGACCATTTAGCCCTATGTAGGACAAGATTTAGTTTACCAGGACAATGCAGACCAGCTCTCCTTTCTTCCACTTTTTCCTTCATATGTAATGCATACAGAACGCTAAATTTGTTGGCCTCTGTGTTAATATTTCTTCCCTTTTCAAGTCTGAGTTAAGCCGGGTGCAGACTGGGCACTCCATTATGCCATCTAATGCAATTTTCAGGAATCATTTTTTTTTCCACTGGCCGTTTTACTGTGACATGCTCTCCAACAGCTAATTAATTGCCTTCACGATGAATCTCACTGTCCAAAGGATCTGACAGCTTTGGTCAGCAGTCCAGCAGTATGATGACCATCTAATAAAGAGCCAGTAAGAAAACAGTGATTTATGACATGCATTCAAGAAAAAGTGAATAAGTAAATAAATTGAGAACATATGCATCAAATGAACCCTAACCCTAAAAAAACCTATAAACTATTTTAAAAAAAAACTTTTTTCATTTACTTACTCATTTTAAGTGTTTTTACTTATCTATACTTTATAATTTAAATAAAAATGTTTAATGATAAAGTGATATAATAATGTTAATAATAACATTATAAAAATTAAGTGGAAAGGATAAAAAAATACAATACATAAATACATGAATAAAAAATAAAGCAAATTAAAACAAATAAAGCACATAAAGATAAGTGAATGTATAACATTGCAAAAAAAAAAAAAGAAAAAAAAGAAAGGCAAAGCCTCAAGGCTTTAATTTCAATTTTGAATAAATCAATGATGTCAGAACATTAAATGATTGATATAATGTAATTATAATCAAATTATGACCAGATTTTAAAATAGCCTATGTATGAACACCAATCCAGAATGAGGAAAAAGAAAAGACTACAAAAGAAAGGACAAAAAATAGCTCTAAGTGTCATGTAATATGATCATATGTGATTAAGTGTGTCATTGCCATTGCTTTTGGTCCCATTTTAGGTCGTCAGATTGATAATTATTAACAATGTGCAATTATTTGCGCTCCTTTGGCTCTGATAGCCGGAACGGAGAGTCAGATATCCATGCAGGCAAGTAAATAAATTCGAGATGAAGTGGTGCAGTAATCGAAAGCAGTTTATCACAGCTCTCAGATTTCTTTGTCGTAGTGAGTTCTGTTGAGCTTTGATCCCCACAATTATCATTGAGATGTGTCATCTTTAAAGTGCAGTCAGCGACGAGCCGCTGCTTTGTACTGTTCTCCCTCCTGACTTCAGATCGGCTTCACATTAGAGTCAAAGCTCAGCGCAGACCTGATGAGTTCAGACTTGGCTTTAGGAGCTCCAGTCTCCAAGGACTTTCTGCCATCTCACTGCATTCAGACCAGTGCTGGAAAAGCTACAAGCTACTCAGAATTAAAGAAGGAGAACATATAAGGCATTATCTTGGTTATCCCCTTGGTGATGGGGTCTTGGATCATCTTCAAGGGGTTCATTTTGTGGTCATGACCATCTGACCGTGCATTATCCTGCTTAATGCATGCAACAAGTAGTCATGAAATATTGATTTGTGTTAACACCACAGCTATGGAAATCAGTCATATTTATTTCTATTTATGTCGTTTTTGATTGTGTGATTGCTTCCAATGTCTTCATCTGTATGTCGCTTTGGATAAAAGCCTCTGCTAAATGAATAAATGCAAATGTAATGTAAATGTAAATTTGCCGGCAAATGCTGCAACAGACCAATCTGACTTTAAAGATGGCATCTTTAAAATAATAATAATAATAATAATAATAAATATTAAATTTATTGCAATTTTCATTTTTTTAGCACATATTACATGTATCAAATTAACCCTAATCGTGCAACAATACTAAATAAAAAAAGTAAATAACATTTGAATTTACTTAACTTTTTAATTTCAAATGTTTTTTAATGTTTGCCATTAAAATGTACGTGTAAATTTAAATTACAAATAAATAGCCTACTTTTATGGCACTAAAAGAGTATCCCAATTAATGTTACTGGTTTAAAAGTTTTTTTTTTTTTTTTTTTTTTTTTTTATAAATAACCCAGTTTTATTTGCAATTTTCATGATTTTGGAACACATCCAATATTCAACTAACTAACCTTGCAAACTTGCAACAATGGAATAAAACTGACTGACTTTGTGTTCTGTTTTTACTTATTTGCTGTATACTACTGGCATGCATTCATACAAAATAAATAAATCAAACTACCATGCATGCATAAAATTTCTAAATATATTTCAACCATTTTGAAACTGATGTTATCAAATAGACAACATCAATTTGCAAGACTGAGCAACTGTACAGCTGCCACACACAATTACTTTAACAGTGTAAGGCTACCCATCAACAAGTCATCTAAACACAAACTGCTAGTTTTCTGTAAACTAATGAACTCCAGACACAGAGTAACTCCGGAAGATACTAAACATGACAGAATCAACAAACATACAACCTTATTCATTATTCATGCTTTGCTTGATTATTGTTTTGGTTCCCCCGGCTGTAGAGCTGTGTCTACAATATAATGGGATATAAAACCGTAAAGTTGCATCACTACCTTCACCCGCAGAAGTGAGTCCCAAGAACACGTAACCTTCATAGAGACTCACCAGTAGTCACCCGTGTTGCATTATCAGGTATGACAGCACAGGAGCATGCAGCATTTCTCCTTCTATTCGGTCTCCAGCCATGACTGCAGATGTCTGAGTTTCTGCTAGTCTGGTTGTGTGGATGTGGCATCTGTGAACAACAAACAAACAAGCTGTGTTCAGAAAATCTTCTCACCGACCTCACAACTAAAATTGTCAATATTGCGATCTGATTGCAGAATATGTGAAATACATCTGATGTAATTTTTAATGTTTTTTTTTAAGGTGTAAACACTTCAAATATTCTATGTAAATGTATGCATTTTGACAATTCAGCTGAATCAAGTTTAACCAAACGAAGTTGAGAAATATATTGGCAACTAGATTAAATAATTTCAGTTTATGGTTTGTATATTTTATTTTAAAGTTTATTTTAAGTGATGTAAATGTTTTTTATGGTTTTAGTTAGCTATAATAAGCCCAGACATGTGTCTATATTTTTAATTGAAGGAATGTGATAACAAAATATGAATTCATGTTGAAGTATTCCTCTCAGATTGTGAAATAAAAATGTAAAATACTTCTGAAGTGACTTTTAATACATTTTTAAAAGGTGAATCATATATTAAGTGTATACAAAAACAATTCAAATAAAACCAAATAAAACCAAAGTCAATGGCATGCCTCGAAAATACACAACCTAATTCTATTAAATTATACAGAGGCATTTTTTTTTAATTGAAGCGATATCATAATAGTAATACAATATGAATTCAGATATGAATTCTAACGTATTCTAAAATGTAAAATAATGAATCAAAGTAAGTGAGAAACATCTGAATTATATTATATCATTTTATGAATTACACTTGGGTCTTTATTTTTGATTGAGCCATAAAATGTGACTCCACTCAGCTTCTAGGTTATGATATATGACATGAATAATGAAGATGTCTGACATGCAATTCATGGAATCAATTCATTCAACTCCAGAAATTACAATTATTGAATTAAATAATCAAAATACCAGCAACAACATGCCACAGGAGGCCTTTTGACCCAATTCCTGCAGAATACAGCGTAAATATTTTTTCAGATGACATGTGCAGTATACAACAAATACTGCATGTGCTTGACATGAGATTTTTCCAGTGTGATAAATGAGCCAGAGTAATATCAGATATCATTTTAACAGCTCATTTGACCAAAATTCTTATATTTTAAAATGATATTTAATGAAATGCAATGCAAACTCACCAAGTGTCTCTTGCAGAATTAATATTGAATGTAATGGAACAAAAATATAGCGTGAATTCAATAAATAGAAATTTCAGTTTAAATTCCACAATATAAAACTGATGAAATTATCAATGCTATGTCAATGGAAAATAAGGTATGCAACATTAAAAGGCTTGATTAAGTAGATATGTTTGAATTTTTCACTTAACCATGCGTTTATTGAAGTTGTGGCAATAGGTCCAATTCATTTATTTTTAGAGAGTACTTTGAAAAATAGTAAGAAATGTATAAAATGTGTAATCTATAAAAAGTACATTAGTTTTCAGAACACAACCTAAGTCAATTTAAGACAAAATGATCCACTGTTCCACCACAAGTTTTTGAAGCTAGCATGAAAATAATGCACATTAAAGAGTGAACGGTGACAGAGAACAGCTTCAAAATAATGATATTTTACTCAATCAATATTTTTTATTGCAACATTCCATCTAGATGTTTAATCCATCAGCAATCAGAGAACAAAATTATTCATGCCTTATTCCAAAGCCAAACACTGCGGCTTGCCAAGAATACTGATAAAGTGTGTACACGAAGAGTCCTGCTGTTTCTGCTCTTTACTGAGTCATGTGAGACTTCCACCAGCCCAATTAAGAAAGTATGTCTAAAATTTCTTTATCTGCAAGTTGGTTAGATAAAATAAAAATAGCAGGTGGTGTTAAACTGTTGAAGGCTGAGAAACAAATTACACAAAATCAACGAGTTCAATAGAAGCCTTTCAGATTTAACATCACAGAGGCTCATTTCACTGTGAATAACGTCTGAAAATCCAGCAACTGATTTCTTTTGTTGATGCTGGAAAGACATTAGCATATTGTCTCAGAGAAGAAAAGAAGAAGGTGCTTGGACTAAAAGTATGGAAGAGAAAATCTAATTTTGGCAGAAAGTTGCTTGGCAGAAAAGTTGGTCCAGGACCAAAGGATTTCAAAGTCATATTGTTTGTAATATCTTGATATCTTCATGCCTTATAGTTGTATTAGCCACACTTTAGTTTGGGGACCAGTTCCCACCATTAACTAACAACTATGACTTTTGCCTCAACAAACTCCTAATTTGCTGTTTATTAATAGTTAGTAAGGTAGTTATGTTTAAGTAGGTACTGTATATAGAATTAAGGGGATCTCAAATATTGTTACGCAGAAAAAGGAATAAATATGAGCTTTTTCAGTACTTGGAAATTCCTGTATAATTTGATACACACACACTCATTTATATATATATACACACACACATTTATATATATACACACACACACATACATACACACATATAAGTTTTGTTGTTGTTTTTGTACTGATGTCATAGAAGAACATTTCAGTTCTTAAAAGAACCATAGGATAATTTAAAAAGCCTTTTTCCACTAAAAGAACCTTTTGTGTATATAATGGTTATATGGATGTAAAACCTTCTTCATGGAACCATCAATGCCAGTAACCTTTATCTTAACTCAATCCTGTGTGTACTCTGTCCTATACCTGGATTACATAAATCAATACAGGGAAGTTAAATTCTATGTCATAAGTATAAAAGCCAAACTCCAGTATGCCTCACACCTGAGGTCTATGACTAAAGTAAGTTTCTCTGGTGTCTGGCTGAACCGCAGTGCACTGATGAGAGACTGAGATAAGTGACCAGCCATAATGTGTCCCGAGGAAATCAATGCTCATTTATATACTTCCCTTCTACAAATCACACAGCCGACTAAAAGTTTCAATCTGATCGCATCCATCTGGCCGACAAAGATACAAGTTGTTATAGGAGGAGAAAAAAGTTCCAGCTGCAAATCTGGCCGAGAGCATGAGGTCAGCAAGCTCACCGACTTGGACCTCAAAGCACATTGCTGTCACACAAAGCAACACAATGAACTCCAGAATAAGTTTTATCTGGGCTTGTCATTACTGAAACATGGTTTCACAGCAGTCATTAAATCCTTTAGCTAAGGGAATCGTCCCGGTGTACTGTATACCCCCGTGCTGTAGTAGGTGTCCAGTGATTTGTAACCAATTGATATTTCCTGACAGAGTCCTTTGGGTGGTTGCCTTTAGGGTTGGTATTGACTGATCGCATTTGGCATTGGAGTCGACTTTTGAGCTTGAACTGTTTTTCATCCACGGTCCCTCCTCAGCAAGCATCACGATTCAGACTGGAAAATAAACTCATGTCTCGGCCAATCTAGAAAAGCTGGCAGCAGAACATTTTCGGTTGGACTCAGGGTAGTCTTGTGTAACCAGACTTTTGATATTTGGCATAAAGTCCGCCATAACTGAAGTCTGTACGAATAAGAAAGATATATGATAGAATGTCTACCAACACAGCCTTGTGGAAATTCGTGTGCAAAATGCCATATACGGGAAAGCAATGGATGCAATACATAGACAATTGCATTAGATTTTAAATTACAATGCATTAGTCTCCACGCTAAGTTATCCACTCATGCGATGACCTATGCCCATCACATTTGGGGTTTCACTTATTGTAGATTTATATGCTCCATGATCTTTTGGGAAATCATCCTTGGAGCTCATCGTCTTTGATGTGAGTTTGTGTTTTGTGAGTGCTGACAGCTCTGGTTGATGAAGCGCTTGCACTTGTTTATCTGTTTACCCTCGTCTTCTCTGACACTACACTTTGTCGAGAGTTCAAGAGAGGATCTTGCACATGTTGTGTGTGTTTGCAGAATCATGTGTAAATATGATTTATTCAACACAATTCAGCCAGTTGACACTAAACCAACATGGTTTCTGTACAGGAACTGGGCTGCAAGACTGTTCGGTCTTTACTTAGGACTGTTTTACAGCATGTTTGCCTTTGAATTAAATATTTAAAGACACATGAAGCCAACAGCAAAAGAGCAAACCTGTTGTAAGAAAATGATGAGGAAACACGTTTTAGGAAAGCTGCAGTTTGAGGATGCGGAGGGTTTTAAGCTGAGCTCAGGACGTAAACACCCCACGGCGCACGTTAAACAAAGCAAATCCTCTCGTTTCTCACTTCCAAATATCTAGTTTGCCTAATACTATGGAATTACTCATAAATGTTTCCTTGCTACTTTAGTGAAGTTATGATTAGCTGAGAGGGTGACAGTTGTAAAGTTGCATGTTAAAACGAGACTTTAAAATGAGTCATCGCTATCATATCTTCAGAAAGTCATCCATTACCATTCACATTCATCTTAGCCATCTTAAATCTGTCATTTTTCCTCAGTTCTGGACACAAGACCCAATCAACTCAGCTGTAAATTACTTACTGAAGGAACATGACTCTGTGAAGCTGGTTGAACCAAAAGAACTCACTGTCCCTTTCCCTTCAATAGTGATCATATGCTATGATTTCAAAGACATCAGACAAAGAAATGGGTAAATTTCACACTTTCAGGAGCCTGGTTATAATATACAAAAAATACATCTAAACATATGTTGTTACTATCCAAAAAGAAAGGAAAAAACAACAATAACAACAGTGAAAATAAAAAGCAGCTTAGAATGTCTATCACTGGAGGGAGATATAACACAATAATGCATAAACATGTAGTATGTATACATATGTGTGTGTGTGTGTGTGTGTATACACATACCTATATACTAATATATATATATATATATATAGGGAGGGGGGGGTACGAGGAAAACAAACAATTGTACACCATTCTGAATCAAGTTATAATATTTTAGCTAAACAAATGCAAAGCTTCCACCAAGAAAAAAAAAAAGTTAAAGCAAGAGTACAGCGCCGCTTAATACAGCTTAGAACAGTTACCCGGATGAGCCTGTGTTATCAGATTTACAGGTAGTTATCCAGGGATAACATACTTTGTAATGTCGCGACTGACCAATCAGAATCAAGTTTTCCACAGAGCAGTGTAATAATTGAAAATGAAAAATGTGTATTACATTAAAATAGTTACTTTTTCAAGTACACTAATAAATTGATCATACATTTTCTTTGTTTTTGTTTTCAAACCAGACAGCTTTTATTTTGGGATTACATTTATGCTTTCAGCGTTGAATGGAAATCTTATACAGTATTACAGTTTGTCGACCTAAAACAGAGATGTGCATTAAAGCGAGGCTAGGGGCCCTATTTTAACGATCTGAAACGCAAGTGTCAAAGCGCGAAGCGCAAGTAAGTTTGTGGGCGGGTCTCGGCGCTGTTGCTATTTTCCCGGCGGGATAAATGGCTCTTGCGCCCGGCGCAAATCTAAAATGGGTTGGTCTGAAGTAGCTTCATTATTCATAGGTGTGGTTTGGGCGTAACGTGAAATAAACCAATCGGAGCGTCATCCAACATTCCCTTTAAAAGCAGGTGCGCAAGTTCCATTATGGATTGCTATTATTATGGCGTATTTACCAGGCGCACGCCAGGAGCGGTTCACAGCCGAGGAGACTGATGTTCTTGTAAGAGCAGTGAAAGACAGAGAAGTTGTGTTGTATGGGGATGGGAGAAACCCACCCAAAATAGCGTCGGTTAAACAGGCGTGGGAGGAAATAGCCACAATTGTTTCATCGATTTTTTTTTTCTGGTTCTTGACGGACAAACCAATTTGTCAGATGTCCTTATATACATATATGTCTTGCCACTATCGGGCAAACAGGTCTGATCCTTAATTACCCAAATTAGCCTGAATAATTTGTAAGCAAGATTTCACAATGATTTCCGTCATCTCATGTGTTAATATTTTTTTAGTGTAACAATTTATGATTTGCAAAAATAACTGTTGCATCTGTGTAGATTACATGAGCAAAGTGTATGCGCGTTGTGCACGCTATACATTATGGTCAAGCATGCGCCCTTAAAATAGCATAATGAACAACGCGCAACGCGCCACTGACTTTAGACTAGGTTTTTTCTGGTCAGTGGTGCAATTGTTTAATGGAACAGCAAAATAGCACCAGGGATTGTTTGCGCCGGAACACGCCTCCTTTTTTGCGCTGAACCGCCCAGGGAGCGCAAGTTCATTCACTAGTTTAGCGACGTGCCTCTGTGGAGGGAAAAGCGCGCTTTGCGCGGGTGCAAAATAGGAATGACACATGCGTCGGTGTACAAAGTCAATTGCGCTGGGTGCAAGATAGGGCCCTAGGTGTTTTGGCTCAAAATAATTTTTGTTATGCTGCTTGAAAGTCTTTTCACATCCCTAAATTGTCTAAATGCATTTAAATTTCTTTATATCATCTGTGGAAGGTGTAGGACCATATAATGTACCAGAAAGAGAAATGTTTAGAGGCGGACAGTAGTGATGGGTTGTTACTCTGCTGAGTGTCGAGTGTCTTTAGAAAACTTTACTTCACAACATTCTAAAGCACAATATTGTACTTTTTTACTGCACTATGTTTCAGATTAGATATCATTTAATACTTAACTACATTAGAAATCTATTACTTTCTTTTACTCAAGTAAAGTTAATTCAAATATTAAATTTTTTAACGTTATATAAAGGTGACATATAAAGGTGGTTATTATTTGTGTTCAGACACATTAATCACCCAGACACTGGGAAATATATGAAAGAGTGCTTTGCTTCATTAAATTCTCCTCCTGGCCTGAGGATGAGTTTTTCGGTTCTGAAAGTAAGTGTTTTCATAGTACAATAAACTCTTATCACGAAGATCAAGGATAGTTTGATGCTTCATGATAGGAGTCCTTCACTAAAGCACAGGAAGATGAGGAGTGCAGTCTTTGCATGCTACAGAAAATCCTAGCAAGCTCCCATCCTGTGAAAGCAGAAGAACAAATGGTACGGAAACGAAATAACATTTTGTGAAAGTAGCGGTCAACTGAAAGGAGGAATTTTCTTTAATAATTTAAGTTTGGTTTGACAACCAAATTAAAAGTTTAAATGAAACTGACAGTCTTTTTCTCACCCATGTGCCCAATTAAAATCTTTCTACTTTATTATTTAAAAATGAAGAACTGCTGTAGCCAAAGCAATCTGGGTTATCTCAGAACTCTACTGGCCAAATAAAGTTTGAGCGCAAAATGGACAGATGGATGAATTATTGAAATAAATAACAGCTTTGTAACCACCTTCAGCACCTCTTCTGAATCCAAAACATGACACACTTCACTTTCAGTTTACTATAGATGAGTTAATCGTCTTCATCAACTCTCAGCCAAGCCGGTCTGGAGATCCAGATCTGGCTTTCTCTGTGCTAATGCCAGGGAAAATGATTACATTCCATGCTCGTACACGAAACCGATGGAATGATACAGATACAACGATAAAGATTTTAATGGAGAGATTAAATGTCCTGCTCAGATGGATTCTTCATTTTACTGCAAGTATCTCTGTGGGTTATGGAGAAATGTATCTTGGGATGCTCGTCTGGCCCAGAGCTCAGACTTTAGAGAGTTTATCTGGGTAGCTCATCTCCTTTCATGTCTGGCATTCAAAACGCTTGTCTGCATCACGATAAGCCACATTCAGGAGAAGCGTTCTTCCTCATCTTACACAAACACCTCCGTTCCACTTCGGTTAGAAGTTGTGGAAAATATCCAAGGTTAGTCATGGCTTTACACAACGTTGTCAAGCTTAAATCAAATTCGCTGTTACTTATTACAAGGCTCTTTGAAAATGCTTGATTCTGATTGGTCGGTCGCAGCAATCTGAGGTCAGTTATCAAGTGCATTAGCGGTTATAGTGACCGTTTCTAATGTTGGGCTGCAAAACTGGCCATTGCTTTTAAAACCGGATCACAAATGAGATGCTTGTCAGTAAAAATAAGACGCCTATCTACAAGCAATCAGTTTCCTCGCTGCTAAAATTTTACATTGTAGAGGGGGAATTGTTTGAATGCATCACATCATGAACAAGATAAACGATTATGAATTCACAAATCATACTCAGGCGGCAGACATTTCCTCACCCAGCTTTCCACGGATCTTTTATTATTTCCCTGTATGTGGGCAGAGAAAAATCATGTAACTGTGAGAACGGAGACAGATCACTTGAGTTTCTGCACCTCATGCTTCAATGCCCATTTGCATAGAATTATACAGTTCTCAACTCAACTGTTGCGATGCTCTACACGACCCACATGGTATCACCAAATGTCCCTCTTTTTTTCATGTTGCTATATCCCATTCAATTTTTTTCTGTTGCTTTGTCAATGCAAAAAAGTTGCCAGTGAGATACATTGCATGTTTAATTATACCTGTATTTAATTCTCACTGGAATCCAAAAGTAGGCATAAACACACTCCATCAAAATGTCATTTTATCATGCATAAACTATTATTATCAGTTTTCAATGGCCATTTTCAGTCTTTATATTAATACTACTTAATATTTTAGTGGATACCGTAATACAATTTCAGATTCATTGATGAATATGTGGTTGAAAAGAACAATATTTTAAATTATATATCTAAAAAATATTTTGTATCTTAACTATCATTTTTGATGAATGTGTTGTCTTCTTGCTGATTAAATGAACTACCTTTGACCCCTGACCTCAAACCTTTCAACAGTAGTGTAACTAATATTATATACCACAGTAATCATGAACTTTAATATATTATATATCAGGAATTCCTAATAATTGGCCAAAATGTCTATATCTTTAAATAAGCTTTAAATAAATATCATGATTCCTTTCTAAAGAATTTTTTTTTTTTTTAATGTGGAAAATTACTCATACAATGGCAACAGATTTCATACATACAGTCCAATCTGATGTTATTTGACATTTAATACAGGAAAGTCATTTTAAACAGAAGGTTATCTTGAAACCTAATGTTCAGGCTCATCTGAAAACAAAGCTCAGCAGATCCAACAGCAGCGCTCCCAGACAGAATTGGCTCTTTTGACCGCGTGTGACCTCTCCATTATTCATATGCTGTTGTCCAGACTGCAGTAGCCTCAATCATACACATGCAGCGAGCTAGAACACCACAGATACACCAGCACAGGGTTCACACAGGCAGCTGGACGCCTGCAGTGCAGTGGAAATGAGTGTCTGCCATCACTATCAGTCAACACAATGAAAAGAGCACCATACATTACTGAGGGTTTATGGTCCTTCAATTATGTCAATGCCACAAAAACCTCCGAGAGCTGTTTTATTCCACCTTGTGCCTTCCAAACTCTTGCTTATATTGAACCCTGGCACCGGCTGTCCCAGTAAGCCGATCAAGCCATCAATCATGTTTTGTCAACCTTAATTTCATCTGCTCAACGGAGACGTGACAAAACCACAATTCCCAAAGCACTACTCAATGACCTCAACCCAAAAACTTTGTTAAATAGAATGTGAAATTATTGTTAGTGCATCTCAGCGTACTGAAGAAAAAAAAAAAGACATAAAAAAAGGCTAAACAAATATATGAGCTCAAAACTAAAAACCTGGTTGAGTACATTTCAGCAAATATATCAATATTATATTCAGCAATTATTCTTTCAAGCAAGTATGTTGCAAAAGCTCTTCTGAGGAGTCAAATAACTATCAACTATCCTTGATTATTCAAGATAAGAACCACCAAAATAGCACAAAAGAAATCACTAAAAGAAATCCTAAATATGGCCTGGAAATGGTTGAAACAGTCAAATATTGAGCCCGTTTGTCACTGTTAACCTCTTAATGAAATCAAATTGATGGTGGAAATCAAGGTGCAAAATGATGCCAGTGAACTTTATCATATCTGGCCATTATTAATATTCACCAACCTCTAAATAGCTCGTGAATCTCTACGTGAGCTGGAGGGAAAGGGCAAATCATTCCTGTGCGGCTTCCAGCTCGTTTGATCCTTTTATTCAGAGTCAAAGCCGAATGAATAGTCGCTTTCAGCTGGCACTGATTATCACAAAAGGCCTTTAAATAAAACGCTTGCTGCAACTGATCACCAGTGTTGGGCTAACATGTGACGCATGTAAGAAACTCATGTTACTGAATCTGAATGATGGATGCAATAAATAGATCAAAAGAAAAAGTAAAGACATGGTAATAATCATAAAAATACATAGCACACGTAATATGAGTAGCTAATACAGTCTGTTTTCTGTACTCTTAGAAAGTTACAAATTGTATTTATATTCACTGGTTTTCTAGCTGTACTATGTTCCCACTGAGTGTTTCAGTACAGAATGTGATTTTCTAACAGCACTTTTATTAAGGCCACACTTATGAATTAAAATGCTGTCTACATAGGAAGCTCAGCTTGATTTGGAAAAGCATCTCAGCCAGCTTTTACGGTGAGGAGAAGTAACAAACCACTGTGCTCTTGCTGGACAATTTCACATTCAGCTCATGCTATACAGCCCTAGTGCAGCGTCATGCTGCAGAGGGACATGCAGTAGATCTGTGGAGTGGAACAGTGCGAAAACTTCTCAAAGTTCAAAAGATGAAAATGTGTACATTTTTTCAGAGTTAAAATACCTTCTTGCAGCTTAATATGCAGAGATCATCTGAAGGTTTTCCATTCTGTGTTTTTCAAAGTTGTAAATAAACTAGATTATAGAAGAAAATTACACATCGGTTTTAATTTCAAAATTTCCAGTTTAATTCCATGCGTTTCTTGACATTTCTTTGCAATTATGGCAAAAACTTTTTTTTTTTTTTTTTAGTTTTTTTGGTGCAAGTCAACAGTGTCATTATTTATCAAGTCAGTTCAACATATATTCAAGTTAGTTCATTAAGAGTATTGATGATGGAAAGTTAGTGTCATTATCAATGTAAATTAAATTCAGATTTTATTCTCATCCCGTAGTATCAGTTCAGTAAGCTACTTTAGTGACCATTTAATTTAACTTTAAGGAACACATTAGAAACACAAAAGAAAAAGCTTAATTATCTTGCTAAAGCTTTTTAATGAGACCTAATGGTTTGTAACTTTTCCCTTCATGGGCTGTTAGAGCTCCAGTCTTTCATTGCATGAAATGTATAATCCGTTTGTAAGTGAATGTCTTAATACTTGTCCCATGTGTCATAGCACATGTCTTGATCACAGATGGTTTCAAACAAGGATTCAGCTTTTATAGTCCTGGATTAGACCTGTATTTGCATCAACAAACATATCATTATGTGTGCATTGTCGAATTAATTTAAAACAGAAATGTTTCTACATGCATCCCCAAACAGAATCCCTAAAACATTTTCTGAACACTTATCAAAACGAGTCTTTGGGATATCTGAACTGAAAAGTAAAAGTGCACAACTCCTCAACAAACTACATGACTCAATGTCTTATACAACTGTTAAAAGTGATGTTTCCTTTTTAAATACCACTCTAAATATGTCCATTAGAGAATATCTGCCGGCCTAAATCAGTATATTTGGGCTCTGTGTAATTAGATCATTCGTTTGTTTGTGCTGTACTTCATAAGGACTTTTGGCAGCTCATTTCTGAGCGAGAGCCATATGGTTCACTCATTGAGCATTAAACATTCCTACTGGCACAACGATCAGATTCTGACAGATAATTTGTTTCCAGTGTAACAAGGTTTTGCAGCAAACATCTTATTTATGAGGTGCGATAAATATGCAAAAGCCCATATAGATGCAGCTTCTTATTGGAAAGCAGTTTTCACATACACATGTGCAAAGTCACTTATGCTATCATGAAGAACAGCTCAGAGCTCTTACTTGAAGGCCATGAGAGTGGAAAAAAGCAGCGATTTCAGCTCTGAAAATTGGGTGAGAATTTATTCCTTAGTTCCTGAGGTAAGCAATGTGAAAATGCTGACACTTCGGGAGAATTTACTGACCTCCAAAGCTTGAACGAGTTTCTCAAACTCAAGGTTAACCCGCACAGAAAGCATCAGTCTAAATCACCTGCAGGCGTCTGCAAAAGCCAGCCTGGGTCATCCGCTGCCTCTCTGACAGGAGGAGAGCGTAAGTGGTCTTGAGCTGTCTGCTCAAAATATAACAAACACATCAAGCTTTTAGTGTCACAGCTCATTCAGGGGTATCCTGGTCATAGTTACTGGCCAATTTGTTATTCACTGGCTGCTTGGAATGCAGCGTGACACCAATGCCACCGGTAATCACATTCACTGGGAAACCTCAGGGTGTCTGGTGAAGGGAAAGAAAATTATTCACCATAAAATCAAAATGGACAATTCTTACTTTTTATAGAATACTGCCTATATATGTGTGTCATTTAAAAAAATTATACATTAACATTCCCTCCCTCCCAAATATAATATAGCTCAAGTGTTATCGTCAGAGCCATATAGAGTGAGAGTTGCGACAACTCCATTGACTCCAATGGAACGCTTTTTTTTACAGCAATGGCGGCTCGTGGAGCCTCTAAATAGTTCCCGGAAGTAGCAGCAAACCGATGCCGCGCCGTAGAGATGCAGCAGAACAAACCGTTCGCGACGCACTTTTAACAGGTAAGACGTTTAAATAATAAGATTGAATATTATCAGTACATCTTAATAACAAACTGCAAATTAAAAACTTCTAGTAGATTATCACTCATTAAATGAGTAGATTTAAGGTTTGTTATCAGATAACTAACAGATTAGGCTAGGATTGGAGCTGAATAAAGTTAGTAACGAACACCCTAATAATTGTAAAAATCTGTTCTCATAATTCAGTTTCATCTATCGTGTTTGCAATTAGAAAAAAACAGTATAAACAATTTTTTGCAGGGTGGGGAAAGTTAGCTATGGTTACATAGCCTATTACGTTAATTCAATATAACGTGTGACAGCGGTGAGTGGAAGTGGTAAAAATGAGGTTATAACGTTTGTTCCTTATTACACGTATTAAATTACTTAATAATAAAATGCACCCTATTGATATACATTTAGAGTGAATTGAGTTTGTAAAAACATGGGTGGAGTGTTTTTAGTCATTGTGATTCATTTACTATTACCGGTCTATATTATATAATAATACTGTATTATATATACTAAAACTTGTTAGTGTATAAAAGTAACATACTGTAACATTCTGTGGGTGCTGGTGGGTGGAGGATTAGTGGTGCCACTGAACTGTTCTGTGATGGAGCATCAGTGAGGATGCAGGTCACGAGAGCTGAGGGGACCTTTTTTTTTGATAGCTGAATTTTCATTATTTTTCTTAGTGCTGCCTTTGCATTGTTTGATTTTTTTTTTTTTTTTCTCTTGTCTCTTAAATTTTTTTAATAGACCCTGGTAACTGGCTGATGGTTCACTGGAATGCTGACTGGCTGCTGATTGACTTGCTGCTGGTTGACTGGGCTGTGTCACCTGTCCCTGTCTCTCCTCTATAGCCATGTCCTTTTTCTTCACTCTCACTTTCCCTTCTCTGAGTGTCCTCGTTCTTTTTTCCTTTTTCTTTTCCTTTTAAACTGATAGAGGTAGAATACATGGTTTTGCTAATTTTAAATATTGAAAATATCACATCACTTTACTTCAACTAGTACGAGTTTGTACTTATTATATATGAATCACCTGAAATAACATAGCTGTAATCAGTAGCCATTTCTTGTATGTTCACAGGTCTAGGGGTGCATCGTGGAGCAGGGCCCTCCTCTTTTTGACCACAGGACAATGTACAAAGATTGTGGGAATAGCATCTGACCTCAGCCTACTCTTGAATTTTTTGGTCATGACAAATTGCTTTGCCGCAATTTGTCTGCAGAGTGACTTCAGTTTAGTTTACACACACACCTTTTTTTTTGTCTACGAACATACAGTACATATCACATGGTGGTTAAATGCAGTTATAGGTAACACTGATGACTCCCTTCAATGTCTCACCCTGAGTCTCAGCTACCCGGGTTTTGCAAGGGTTTGCTTGTTCCTTATTTCTAGTAAATCATTTTCAATGTAAAAAAGTGCAAATAAACTTAAGTATAATTACCTAACAATTTTTTGTTGTTGTAATTTTTATTTGTATTTAGATTGCTCCTGCTGACTTGAGCAAACCATTATTTTCTCCTCTCTATGTCAGCGGGGAAGCCATACATTCGCACACCTTTCTCTGACTGAGTGGAGCATCCCCATGCAGCACAGTAAACCACGGTGGAGACTATGCAAGGACAACATGAAAGAAAGGACACATACAAAATGCTTGTCATGCTATTAAATTTATTAGAAATGTATTCATGAATTGCTGTAAATAGTTAATTGTATAATTACAATTAAAAATAACTGTTTTCTATTTTAAAATGGAATATACTCCTGTGATGCCAACCTGAATTTTCAGCATCATTGCTTTTGAATGGCAGTGTACATGTTTCTATACGAGTATGCTTAAGTTGTTTTAAACCTGAATATATTGTGTACATGAATAAGTATTGTAAGAATTATACTAGATATAATAGATATATTATTTATAATACATAATTATATTACTATATGTAATTTTAAGAATTATAAACGGTAAGCTTCATTTTACATTTATTTAACTGCTAACAGTTAATTGACCCATAGTGCGGTGTGAGCTGAAAATCACCTGTCACCAGCCTGTCTCTGTATGACATGAGTTAACATTAGATCAGTGAAAAAATGGACAATATGTAACGTAAAAAGGCAACAGCAACCCGTGTTTATACAACTTAACGTTAGCATGAAATACGTTTTTAAAATAACGGTAATTGAACACTAATCCTCAAATATTACCCGATTTGATATTTTAAAAACAACATCGCTGTAACTACATACTCATGCTACATACATATGTCAGTGTGTTGTATAAATATATAAAATTAATGCATTAATTGACTCCTTATTACCAGAAATCGCAATTCTGTCACTCTACTCTATCAGTTTGAATGGCCGCCAACGCACTTCCTGGAACTATTTGAAGTCTACACGAATCACGTGACAACCAAACATTTCGAACTTCCGTTGTCGCAACTCTCTCTCTATATGGCTCTGGTTATCGTCATATTTACAAATTCAGTATTGTATTATTTTTGAGAAATCCAAACAGCAATAGTTGCAACTTTCAACAAAGTAGATAAAAAATATTTAAATACAAAAATAAATAAATGGTAAAACTGTAGTTAAAATAATTAAGATCCTCATACGGCTTTACAATGAATCAGTTCATGAGAAAATATTTATGTAGCCTATACCGACCAAAATATATAAAAACAGTAGCCTAGATATTTGTAGATATTTATAGACATAAACAAATTAATGTAAGAACCTTATGGAGAATGGATGAAAAAAAAAAAATCAATGAAATACATTTTTGGAAGGGTTCTAAAATGGGCAGCGTTCTATCGCACGATTACAAAATCGAAGTCGGAAATTCCGATTTCGTTAAAGGGAATAAACGCCTATTTATAGATTACCAAAATATCGAATCATATATAAAAAACTATATATATATGAATAAAGTAAATATGTATCTACATGCACTAAAAGTGTTTATATAACAACACTTTGACTGACGACAAGAAGAATCCATGAATTGATGTTCGGAACGGTTCAAAAATGGGGCAGCGTTCTATCGCATTCCAAAAAGGAAGTGGGAAATTCTGATTGCATGAATGGAATGCTGCATCAAATAAGTAATGCGGCTACGTATATGTAGTCTGCGTAAAATATCAAATAATGATACAGGTTACAAAAAAATAAAAAAGCTTTGAAACTGTTGAGAAATCGACAGCGTTCAGTCGACTCGCACTATTCCAGAGTGGAACGAGAAAACAAAAAACGGGTGCTGTAAAGTGGGGTCAGGTATAAAGCCAAGTCAATCATTGGTTTATCCTCTCTCTCTATCAGCCACTCGCAGCTGACGGAACGCTTAATCCCACAGGACAGGACATGTGGGGGAACACTCGTCATAATTATCCACCCCGGACAGGCGCTGTATTAAGCGGCTTGTGCTTTATGACGCTTTATATCCCACAAAAAGCGCTCGAGAGAGAAAAGCACCGCTTTCTTCCTGACCGGCATTCATCCTCTCGTGGATCCTGACAGGCGGCAGAAGAGAGTTTAAGCGGTGTTGAACGTTACTGTCTGGAGGTATTGTTATGAAACGGGTTAAAACACAGTGAAGATGTAAACCTGCATCTCTCAGCCCACTGCATTTTATTTTTTTTTAATCGGCAATCTTTCGTATTTCATCACGCAAATCCTTCATTCATCTCTCCCACCCACACCTTTGCTAAATCAATATTTTCTTTAGGTTTTGAGGATTTACAAGATTACTTTTAGAAGGTTGGGGAGAACTCTTCTCGTCTCCCATCGCATGCGCATGGAGAAACTGCAGTTGCCATGGCAATTTCAGAGAGGAAAGGGAAAAAGTAAGAGTCATGACTTAACAGCGAGATAACTCGTTTCATTTTATTTAGCCGAGGCATTGTCCATCATTACTGACAAGCTGTTTTTAATCAACGCTACAGATTTCAATAGGTCGCGGTAACGCGGGCTCGAGTTTGCACACGCAGTCGCGCGACGCAGAACTACATAAACATCTTAAAGATGAATGAGAAGTTCTGCATGCAGAGTCCCCAAGTTTGTTTGGACATCACATCCTCACGACTATCTGATGTTAGAAGCATCGTTACTGACAAGAAAGTTTCATATAATAAAATAAAAATATATAGATGAATAAGATAAAATATATATATAGATGAATAAAATAAAAATAAGAAACCCAACCAATATAGGAAGAGCCCTCTAAAACAAATTAAGAACCGTCTTAAAGTTAACAGGGCATATAGCTATTGATTAAAAAAAAAAAAATCGAATAATATAGCACTTTCTGTCATATATTCCTGCTGCTTACATCCAGACTAAAGGAACAGAAGGACATGAATTCAAAAATTATTTATCTTTAAGGCTGTTAAAACTTGGATATGAAATTTTGGATATGGATTTTTATAATTATTATTTTTTTTTTAATCTCAAACGTAATAATAATAATAATAAAAAGAATACTGGAATACATTACTAATTCGTATTAGTTGGCTTATAAAACGGATAGCTCCAGTCCTTGATTCTGATTGGTTGAGCCGCGTTCGAAGCTGTTTACTTCTGTGTTGCTTAGCTGTTAACCACGGCTTCTAATGGATTATGGATTTAATATGATAAATTATATTAAAAAGACACTAATTCAAATTACCTGAAAAAGCAATAAGAATATTACATTTTATAGCATCAATATATTTAATCATGTTCATGCATTACAAACCTAAGGCTCTTATTTTGACTGAGAATGAATAGGAAATAAATATGCAGTCCAAATGGCAACTCCAATTTTATATATTCTGAACTGAATCAGAACACGTGTGTAGTTTTGAATGGGCATCAGAGAAATATTTTTGCCTGATGGTATAGTTTCTACATCTTAACAGCACTGACTCCATAGGTGTCTGATCTAGGATGCTTTACAGCTGCAAGCTAGTTTTACATTGGCATGCTGCTAAGCTAAAAAAAAAAATCCAGAAGGGTTTCATAAGAATAGTATATTTATGAACAACATTTCTCCTGACTTCTCTGCGTAGTGCCATTTTCCCAACTAATTGTAATGCATTACGCCATTAGCTTCTCTGCATAATACTGCAACCTACCTTTCATGTCAAGAGCCCACCTATGATGCTTTAAAATGCACAGAAACAAACTGCTTCTTGCCAACTAACTGAAAGTGTCTTTACAACTACAGTTTAATCGACAACAGATGCATCATTTCAGCGACCTCTGATCTCACGTAATCACTCTTCCTTTGTTTGAAGTGACATGAAAATCTTTACATACCAAAGACACCATTTAAACATTCTGCGGCCCGGCTCCCGAGCGGATAACATGCTGTGGAAGATCATAAGCAAGAATTGCACCGCTGTACGCCATTCTTAGTGCACATAATTATTTGTGATTAAAGCCAATCCGACAGCCTCATTAAAACACCTTAAACTAGAGCCATTGAGTGCACAAGCCCAGTGTGAAAGCAGGTCTGAAAGTGAAATTCGAGAAAACTTCAATGATATTACCAGTTTATTTCCAGCTTTGCCAATTAATCAGAAAGCAGGATTCTTTGGAACATATGCTGTAACTTGGATAGAGAATAAACATTAAAAAAAGACTGGAATGAAGATGCATACATCTTTATTGTACAAATGACAAAAATCTGTACAAGATCTTCCTTTAAGCTCATTGTAATGGTTTTTGTAAGACATTAGAGATGGGAAAAGGCAGATGTGTCGCTCGTATCCCCGTTTCGTCAGTCCTGACATCTCTCTAGCTGCTGTGGCCCTGCAGTCCTTCTGCCATGAACAGTTTACCGAGGTTCTGCGAGGTGAACTCCTTAATGTTCTGACAGTAGTTGTTGACTTGTCCTTGTGAAGAAGCAGAGGGAAACAAATTGATTAGATACAAGAACAAACATAACTATTTACTCCAGTTGAATAATCAATACTGTCCACAAAGAAATGGTCTGAAGAAGCCAGAGTTTGATGTCAAGGATTTTGGTGTATAACAATGTTCTCCATCCTGGTCCTGAGGGGCCCAAGCACCGCACATTCCTGGTCATTTTGGAGTGAACTTTTTTTTTTATATATTTTTTTTAGATAACTGCAATGATACGAAACTTAGTAAAGGCTTTGGCACTTGCTACGTGAACACACACAAACATGATTAGACATGGACATGCTTAGTAAAGTTTGAACCGTCCTGAAAAAATAAAGAAAAATCACTCCTTGTGGTTTCATCTAGTGGAAACATCTGGTATTATGCCCAAACAAAAGGTTTCTGCAAGCTAATTTTTTGAGATATCAAATTAAAATTTAGAACACAATTTTAATGGCTTTTTATAATGTATAAAACATTATATTCATATAAACTTATATTGCTTTAAATAAAATGTTTTACATGTTAGCAAAATTCTGTCATCTTCTTTGAAGCACAGACTTAAGTTTGGTCTCTTTTCAAAGCATTCAATATATATATGACCGTTTAAAGGAGCTGTATTGTAGGATTGACAGTGGTTGAACTAGGTAATGGAGTCCAAATTCAAAATATTGGACAGTGTTTTTTTTTTTTTTCACCTGGCCCTTCCTGCTCACACTTGACAAGCAAAGGTTGCTAGATTGACGACATCAACAGGAATGCGCACACTTGATGGTGAAATTAAATATATTGTGTTTTCCGCCAATTGGCAACCCGGGATGTAGAAATACAATTGGGTAAACTTGCAGAGTGGATGGGTTTCAAAAACCAAGACAGAGACTCACATTCCAACCCGGAACACTCATTTTCAAAGAATAAAAGACTGTAGCATTGTTGTTCAGATAAACAAGTATCTTAACTTAACATATGGTATTTTTATGCTTTAGTAGAGTCAAAAACTTAAATACAGCACCTTTAAGTTGGAAATTAAAATTATAGGTCTGTGTTCACAAATGTGTTCACTTTTCCACTGCATAGTACAGCACGGCTTGCTTTTGGGGGGTTTTCCACTGTGTACAGTACCTGGTACTTTTTTCAGTACCACCTCGACTGGTTCCAAGTGCGCCATAACGTTACCAAACTGTGACACGTAAACCCTGCTGATCACCGATTTGCTGGAGAGAATTGCCTCTACCTGCTTCATGAGACACTAGACCCGCTAGATTAAATCAGCACAGCCAGCGAGGAGTGAACGCAACACCAAGCTGCACTGTGTAGCGGAAAAGTGCCAAAAGATGTTACTAGGTAATAAAAGGATTATAACTACTTTAAAACAATAAAGCACCACAAATCCCCTAAAGTACACTTATATTTTGAGTAAGGAGGACATCCAAGGATTCTGTATTTCTACACTGCAAATTTAGCTTATTTGACATGTCAAGGTAATGTTTTTAACTGGCTAATAAGAGGTTTTGTGATAATTGTGAGAATGACTTGTAATGGCCTTGGTGCATCAGATAGATTCAGAAAATTGCAAACAAATAAATAATGATTTGCACTGTATGCCATTGACATGGAATCATTGAGTTTGAGAGTGGTGTAATTTCCAGATCATAAAAAAAAGAAGTTATATTCATTATTATTAATAAATGTGTTTCTGTAAAGTATATTTGACAAAATTATAAGTTGCCAATGTTTTTTTTTATTTTACATTTCTTTACAATATTGGCAAGGCAGGTTTAAAAATAAAAAAATAAAAAATACAATTCTCCTTCGTAATATATTCTTAAATACTTGTAATTTAGAGCTTTTATTTCTTATATTTTCTTATATCTTTGGGGGGTGGGGGGACTATTGACAACCTCAGTACTTAATCATCCCCTTCAGAGATGATGGTTGTCAGATACAAATCTAACAGCGACTCCATCGGGATAAGTACATGGTGAAGATTTAAGACCTGCAGTTATTCCCATTCCATTTAAACTGATCCATTCATTGCTGAATTGATCAATTCATGCATCAATTCTTCAAGACATAGGACTATAAATTTCCAATGGCCTGCAGAATAGGCTAGAAGAAAAAGCCGTTTAACCCCCTGGATACCTGCGATGAGGAGCGTGTCCATGCGCGGAGGCGCCTGCGGAGGTTTGAACATCTTACTGATGTCTTCTTCGGGTAATGGAGGCTCTCCACGACTCTGCCGCTGGGTATTTTCCTGCTGCCTCCTTTGGAGATACTAGAGGACGCAGAAAAGAGGAGAAAATGAGCTAAGAAAAGGTACAAAAAATAAATAAACTGGAGAAACTTGGGAGTGACCCAAGTAGCATCAACAAGACAAAAGGTTTTCAAAGATCAAAACAAAACCAGAAAGTCCCAAATAAAGTCTAGAACCAAAAATAAAAATGTATACAAAATGAATGGATAAATGAAAATAGAAATTATAGAAATGAAAAATGAGAAACATAAAAGTAATTAAATGTAAAGAAAAAGAATACTTCAAATAAATAAAATACACCAAAAATAAAGCAAAAACTGAAATAACAGAGCTAATCAAGTAAATTTAATAAAAGGGTATAAGTAAATAAAAAGATAAATAGATGAGAAAGAAAAAAGAAAAACACCACCACTACAACTAACAGAAATGAGGAATGAATGAATAAAATTGAGAAAAAGAAAAAAGGAATAAATTAAATAGAAAAATATATAAAGAAAGAAGAAACGGGATGTGGAATATAGAGAAATAAAAGAACAAAAATTATAATTAATAAATTATAAAAAGAACTATGAAAAAAATCTAAAACATATCCTTTTTTATATAAATATTCATAGAATGTTATATGAAGCAGCTTTTCATTTAATACACAGGTTTATCCAAACTCTACATTACAGAGAGGGGAAAAAAAAAAAACTCGATCACTGTTAAAGTGACATGCTGTCCACGGCTAGCTGGAGGACAAACACAGCAGTGTGATTACTTCAATGTACACCTGAAGACAGGTTGATCTGACATATCTGAAACTGCAAACAGCACAGCTTGACAAGTCCTCCATTTGCCCTAGTTTTGCCAAGCTCGACCATTCAGGCATGTTTTTTTTTTTTATGTGCAGTAGATACATTTTTTATGTACGGGATATTCATGGAAAATGGGTTGGTGCGACTTATGCCACCGTTGAGGATACCAGCCATTTCTGTTGAAATTAGGCATATGATTTAGGAATGCAAACTGCCAACACAGCGGCAATTCTCTTTGATATAAAATGGTGATTGATGCGGGTCATTTGGTTTATATGGTTCACCCGGGGACCGGCGCGCACAGGGCTGTGTGGAGGCGGAGACAGGAAGGATATGATCGATGACAACAGTAATTACGGCAGATTTCAGCGTGCTTGATATAGGAGCCGTTGTGGTGACCTGATCGTGACCAAGCCGCTGGGGTCTGGCCTCATTTACGGCGCTGTTTGAGGGCACCCTTTAAATTCCTTTGAAAGGATCAACCATCCTGTCAAACAGGAAATGCTGGCATTCTAATAAACACCGAAATCTCACTGGAGAAACATCCCCCTGACTGCAGAGTGTGTTTTGTTCTGGAAGAAAGCACTGTTTTTCAAAGTGCTAATGAGGCAAGAGCAACAGGCAAAAGGCGTAGAAAAAAAAAATCTGTATTTCACAAAAATAAAATCATTTACGCACCATGAAGCCATTTCAAAACCAACCATGAATTTAACCCAAATGGAGAGGTTAAGTAGACTGTCTCAGGTGCTCTTTTCCATCCAATGAAAGTGGGTGGAAAAATGGATTTTAATATAGGACAGAATATAGAATATAGATATTGATCATTTTACAGTGCTATTGTAGTATTAAGTCTAAGCTATTATAGCATTAGACATTTTAATTAGCTTTATTTTTATATTTTCATGTTTCATTTTAGTTTTAGTATTTATGAGCTTTTGTCTTTATTTTCAGGTGTCATTTTATATTTAGTTAAGTACTTCAACTTATTGTATTTCATTTTGTCGTCAAGGCAACATTTCTGATGCTTTCAAGCTACAAAAAAAAAAAAAAAAAAAAAAAAAAAAAAAACACCAAGCACCGTAAAAGAAACTCCTATGATTTGCATTTCTTTTAGGAAACCTGTTTGAAAAACATAATTCTCAGTTTGTGATGCTTTTAGGACTAAAACTTCCTTTTCCTTTAATTTTTTTTTTTCCTGTTCCTTGGTTTAAAACTAATGGCTTAAGTCTTGAAAATATAACGCACACATTATACAGGCCATTTCTATGGGTTTTTCCTCATTTTTGGAGCTTAACAGTCATTCACTTTCATATGTGAAACAATGACTAGCACATTGTGAAATATCTCCTTTTAGACCACACACACACGCACACAAACAGAAGTCATTTTGGATGAACGATCCCTTTAAAGCCTTTAGTATTTTAGCCAGGCATTTCAAATTAATTTACATGTTTCACTGAGGTGCTTTTACTTAACTCCGTTTTCAGCCCAAGACTAAATCTACAAAATAAATATACAAAATGAACCCAGAAGCGTCCTGTATTATTTCACGCTCCTCTTTCTGTTTTCAGCTGGTGCTCATAACTCATGTTTTCTCAATGTCTGTGATGCAAAAACCTGAAAATGTCAAGGGCATTTTGGCTGATTGGTCAGCCTGGCGAAATGGATCAAATTATGAATCTGAAGCGGGTAAGGATTGTAAATTGGATGGTCCTCCTGAACCATAAATAACCATCTATTGACCGGTTTTATCTCAGGCAGAGAGTCACGTCAGCCATTTATGGTGCGGGCCATTCCTTGTATGCAGCACGTTTCATGTCCCGTCACATAAATTTTATAAAATACCACATGAATAATTTCAAAGATGGAAATTACATTAGTTAGATTTCTTTTATCGCCATATAACTATTAAGTGAACATAAGGAAGACTTTTACAATAATTTCCCTCTTTAGGTTTGACTGCATGTCATTTTTATCATGTCCCCAGGTGCTGAACTTAAGTCTAACATGAAAAGCTGGGAATTTATTAAGAAATACTCCCCCAGTTTCTTCATATTTAAATTAGAACAGTTTCAAACACAACTTTCATGGGAATACCGTTTTAATTGCTCAATTTATAGCAGTGTCATTTTTGTATTGTTTATAAACTACTATAGCATTGTGGAGTATTTAGATTTAGCTTTTAATTTTTTATTTTCAGTTTAATTCAAGTTTTTGTAATTACGCTGTGTGCTTTTGTGTGCATTTTTTCAGTATTTCTATAAACATGTATATCTTTTTCTTTTTGTTGTTGTTGTGTTGTAGTACTTAAGTCTTTTGTTTCAGTTGAGGAAGCATTTCCCATTTAAGATTTTTAAGTCTACATTTGTCATCGAATTAGATTTTATTTCAGTGAATGAAAACCGTTTGAATAGGTTTCGGTTAATAATAACAGTGATGACTTTTGGTGATTCCTGCCTCCTCACAATCACTTTCTAGGCCATTGTATTTTAAATCATTTTTGAACTACAAAAGCCAATTTAAATTGCATCATCCTCTAGGAAGTGACATTTCGAGGGAAACAACTATTACCATTTAATTTTGCTTGTAAATTGTTACCATTCATTATCATCAATAAAGTTTATGCATCTGAGCTTGACCAGACCATAGTTCTGAAAGTCACTTTAACAGAAATGCATCCTTAAATTACTGCATTATTGAAATGAATCCATATGCATGATGCAGCATTCATCTTGCACTGGCTTTGTTGGTTTTACTTTCAAAAGTACTAATTGCAAAAAGCAGTTTTCAAACAATGCATTAATATCAAAGTCCCTGCATTTCCTTCAAGAGTGCGTGTGCATCCAATCAACCTCTTCTGGACCTGCGCTCTTATTCCCAGGCATGTAATTAGACATTTCAGCCACTCTAAACAACAACTCGGGCTGAAATGGCACTGCAGTATGCCCTTTACAAAGCCAATTTAAGAGGGAGTGGTGGTGCATGTGCATCAGATCAACACCACTTAGAAAGAACCAGACGAGAGAAAGCAAATGTACCTGCTGCTTCTGCTGCTGCTGTTTGCTGAGGTTGCGGCAGTATGTATTGTACTTGTTGATATCTTGACTCATGTCATCCACGCGGTCCATCAGCAGCTGAAGGCTCTTTTCCAGGTGGTTACTATGGCAACAGAAAGACAGATAGTTTAGTCAAAGTTTGCGTAATAAACGGCTGACTGCACATCAAAGCGCAATTGCTCCACATTGATCTTCTACTCAATTAAAAACCCAAGATGACAGTAGCATGATGTGCCTGATAAGGATGACTATCTGCTCTGAATTTACATGGATGGAGGGAGACGTTTAATTGTAGCATGTGCCGATTTGTGAGAAGCCACCAAGTATCTCCAACTAAACCGTCGCCTGATAGATTGGCTCCGTTCCAAAACTATGTAGGCAGCATATTAGGAGGCTTTGCCAACACAAAATCTGTTCCAAGTGCAACATATGTTGCTTTTGGACAAATTCTGAACAATTGCATGCATCCTTCCTCATGAAAGAAATTCCCTAATGCATTCCCTAATTGTTATTCCACCAAACTTGAGTCAAGTCTGCCAAGCTCTTTATGTGAAAAGTGCTATTTGCATGTTAAATGAAAGTTTCTGTCTATGTAGAGTGCGTGCAGGTGCAATTTCATTAAGAATGCGGTCTATATATGCAGTTTAATACAAGACAGCTCATCAGGGTTTGGAACAGAGCCATTTTACCTCATAATGTAACCCCCCAAAGGCTAGATGAATTGCTTTATTAATCAAGATTAGGCTTTCCAAGAAAAGCCATTTCCATTTTTATCTGGGGATAACGTGGAATCACACAGCCCTCCCAAAAACATTCAGGAGCCTTAGGAAAAAGATGACACCAGCCACTGAAAACACTTTGAACACTGCTGCAAATTGCATTTCAAAAGTTTTAAATGATACTGTAAAAATTATTATAATTGTTGCCAAAAAAAAAAGTGACTACGCAAAATACTATAGCACATTTAAAACTGTTAAATGTGCAATTTCTGAAAGTAAAAAGAGCAAATCATAATTTACAGTGAACCCTGTGTGATGGCTCACATTTGATGGATTTTCATTGAAATAAGTTTCTTCATTTTTTCCTTATCAGTTATGTTTTGTTATTTATGTAGTTAAATTATTATTTATAGCCTTATTTTAGTGTGGTGTGTTATGATGGTGTTTTGTATTTGTATGACACTATGCACGGTCTTTATTAGTTTTTACACTACTTGTGATGGACTTTGTTTTATCATGTGGCTACTGCATTTTTGATGTGGTTGTCAATGTGTTATATATTATGTGTTTGTCTGAGCTTCTGGATTAAATATCATCAGAAGCCATGTCTCAATTGTGTCTCGACTGTATATGTTTTTGTTGACTCTTAAAGTGACAGTAGCCACTGAATTGTATTTTATGAATGAGGATGGCCTAAGGAGGAGTAAATTAACAGTACATTTTTGGGTGAACTACCACTATTTATTTATACAATAAAATTTTATATCTACACTACTTCAGTTACTAACATTTTCAAATGATAAATTTGAGTTTTACAAAACCTCACAGATTTTTTTTAACAGTTTAGAACAAAAGTAAAGATCTAGAAAAAAGACGTTTTAAAAGGAACAGTCAACTAAGAATTAAAAATCTGTCATTTAATTACCCTAATGTTATTCCAAACCATTCTTTGACTCTTTCTTATGTGAAACAATATCTTAGCCACTCTTTGAAGGGACTGAAGACACTTCAAAAAGGATTGCAAAAGCACCATACAAATATTAAAAAAATGGTTCATATGACTCATGTGCTAAATTCCAATACTTCTGAAGTCCTACAAAGATTTGTGTGAGTAAAAGACCACAATTTAATCCATTAAATCACTGATTGCTCCTCTAGTGAGCTGTTATCTACTGTGAGCAAATCAGCTCAATCATTCAGGGTGAACTGTATCAGCCAACTCAATGAAAAGAGCCAACAAACAAGCAATGTTTCGATGAATGCACCAAAGAGTTCGACTTACTCTTAAGCTATTGTATGTCTTCAGAATCTAGTGAACAAGCACCTTTGCACCCTTTAGCCCTCATTCCATTGTAATTGCACAGAAAAAGTGACCAGCACAGTCTTCCTCTGTTTCACAGGAAAAAGCAGCACTTTGAAATTACATTATGGGCAAGCAAATGAGGACAATTTTCATCCATCATTACATGCTTTCAAGCCTCCGTGTTTTTGGAGTGACACATCTGCTCTATAGACCTATTGGTATTTGCTAAGAAAGGAAAGGGCATCTCTGTACACGAGACGACCCAAATTACATGCTGAATACATTATCATTATCGGAGTGCTGATGGGAAGGCTGAATCATTTCACCAGCAGGGCCTATTAAAAACACGAACTCCTGGGATGTTTTGAGTTACTAATGAAAGACTTACTCAGTGGCAAAGATTGTGCCGACTCCTAAAGCATTAACTATAAAGACCAAAACACCTGCTCGCATCCCAAGTGTTTAGTCTATCAATTAGTCTGATTCGGAAGAGAGGCCTGAACAGCTGTGTCTGCTGGGGGAGCATGAACAGTCAGAGAAATGACATTTCCAGTTCCTACCTTCATTAAAGAGGACTAATCAGAGAGAGAGAGAAAAGAAAAAAAAAGGGGGATTTCATACTCTTCTTTCGAAATAAGAGATCAGTGTGCTATGTAAATCAGAGTTGGGTGATATAGCTAAAATAATCTTGATGTTTTTCACCATTTTGATACAATTCTATATATAGATCTTGGCGTTTATCTTTATGCTCTGAAATGGCTTGAAAGGGTGATTTCTTTGTAATCAGAGGAACCAAACAGCCTCAATGTGTCTAATTCACAAAACTACACTGCAGTTAAAATCCAATTTAAAAATCATCACGGCATGTTTTCAACACTAAATATACAAGAACACACTACGGTTCAAAAGTTTGGGGTCAACTGTTTAATGCATTTAAACAGTCATGTTAAATTATGATTAAAAATGATTATTTTGCAAAGCTAAATTTTCAGCATCATTATTGTTACAACATGACCCTTCAGAAATCATTCTCATTTGCTGCTGAAAAACTGTTCTGATTACTATTGTTGATATCAGCTGTGCTGCTTTTTTTTTTTTTTATTGAAAAAATACATATTTTTGTTTTTCATGATTTTTTTTTTGTATTTAAAGAAAAGCATTTCTTGGAGAAAAAAAATAAAATAATAATAATAATAATATTAATAGTAAATCTCACTTTTGATCAATTTAATGCATTCTCTGTTAAAGAAAACTTCTCAAAAGAATTGTCCCCAAACTTTTTAAAGGTATTTTCATTTACATGCATAAGCGCAAAAAAATAATAATAATAATAATAAAGAGTGGTGGATATAAAAAAAAAAAAAAAAAAAAAAAAAAGGTTTGAACCGCTCAAAAAACAAACAAACAAAAACGCCACAAATCTTCAGAATGAAGTCACAACCACTAATTAACAGCCACATTTGCATATCAACACGAACTCAGTTTAACAACCTAAAGACATTACTTCTTATGCATTGCAAAGATGTCAGACTATCACAAGACATCATAATTCACATACAGAAGTCTTAAAGGTACAGTAGCAAAAAAAAATTATTTGTCATAGTTAGGGTAAAAAAATGCTCATGTAAAATTAAACTACAACATTTTTAGTGCAAGAAACCCTGGACTTCAGAGAGAGAGAAAAAATGCTGTAGAATATGCCTCTTTTACAGACACTTATCTTTCCTCTAAATTCAACACGTTTAATATACTGTCCTTGAAGCTACTGGTCTTATTAGTAAAATAAAAAAGAAATAAAAAGGAAAGAAAATTCATTATGAACTTAATGGGGCTCAATTCTGGGAACCGCTCTCCTGGAAACCGACTCGGTCTGTAATAAAATTTAGTTGAATCTAACTGGATTAGCCAAATTAATTTGGAAGAGAAGACTATTTGCAGGAGAATAAAACGTTTAGCTCCAGCTAGAAGCATTAGTGATGGACCCCCAGACAACGTCATTTTAAGTCCATTGCTCTCATCTGGTGGGCCATTGGTCTGTAATATAGGGAAAAATTATGATAAATACAAATAATTTGCAACTAACCATATAACGGTGCACAATAAATGGGCTTATAAACTGCATCCAGTCAAACTCTAGAGTATTTTTGGCACAGATTCAGCTATCGCTTGGTTATATTGTTAATATTAACACAATATTAAATATAAAACCAATTAAGAAACAGCTTTTGGTTATACTGGTTAAATGGTGATATACTAGATGCAAAATACACATCTAAATCCGAGGTGTGGTGTTTGTGTTTGTATTTGCCTGAAAGCAACTAAATTCAAATGTTAAAATAGCTGGAATTAAATCACTGATTCACATTTGTAGCATTTCTCTGCTGCCAGACGGCTGGTTTTTATAACGGTCTGGTCCAGGCAACATGCAAGACTCATTTCGGGTGTCAAGATTAAACTGTGCCGTCAGGCCTTGTCAGTGTGTATTGCATTTCCACGGTCAACTTCCTGGGCGAAACAGAGCCGTGGCAGAGAGGCTTAAAAGACACGGATTGACGAGATGAATCAGAAAATGACAAATCTTTTCCCAAAATTGGTGCTTTGAACACGGAGTTCAGGACAGGGTTGATTCTGACCTGCTTGACAGATTGAGCAGCTCATGCTTGTCAGCCACCGTACTCTTCTCTTGCAGATCCAACAGGAGCACGTTTATGAGATGTGAGTTCTTGATGACGATGGGGACTTCCTCGAACATGATCTCGTAGCCAATGCAAGCCTTCTTCAGCCTGAGAAAAAAAGAAACTGTGCATCAATACCAACATATTATGAAAATATGGTTTCAACAAATATATGCTACCACTGAAAAATATACTTTTTAAAATAAATGGATACTTTTTCAGCAAAGCTGCATTTAATTGATCAAGAAGGAACATGTCACAAATGTTACAAAATATTTCAAATCAATCCTGTTCTTTTAAAAGTAAACTTTGCATTTGATAAATAACTAAAAAGAATATTAAAAAAAAATATCAATAAGTGTTATTTTTGTTGGCCTGTTTTTAGTTTTAGTCTAGTCTTTGTGTGAAGCTGCCATTTCAGCTTTTTCTAAATAGTTTTAGTCATGTTCATATTCTTTTTAGTCCAGTCAAGTTTCAGTCAACTAAAAGTCTGAGCATTTTTAGTCTTTTCATTCAGAATTATCCGACTATTTTTGTCTAGTTTTAGTCGATGAAAACTAACGCCATTTAGTCAAAGAAAATAGTAGTCTCTTTTTAGTAATGCTATTCTATTGAACCCAGTCAATATAGTATAAGAAGCTAGTAGTATAGATGAAACAAAAATGTCCTTTTAGCTAAACCAATTTCAAACAAGGTTAATCTTATTATATTATTGTATAGACTCAAGAATACATCCATTCCAGACACGGAAGACGCTCTGATTTGAATTTACAACATTTTACCAACCAAACATGTTAGAAGTAAACACAACAGTTTTTTTTTCTGATTGTGAGCTCATTTTGTGATCTGATCATTCAAAACATTCAATTACAAAAATGTAATTCAAATGCGATGAAATGTAATTAAGTTGGGCCAACTATTTTTTAATCGAAGTTAAAATGAAATTGTTACATTGATGAAGAGATTAGTTTTATGCTTGTTGAATACAAAATAAAAAATTTAAGTAGAAAATAAATTAGGCAAAAACTTTTTTCCTTTGATTCATATTAGCAGGTCCTCAACCCATGCACATGCACTACACTTTACCTCAATGGTAAGCCCCAAAAACACTAACATGCCAGAAATTGTTTTAAATACAAAAGAAAAGGAGTATTTTTTTCGAAACATGTTTGCTTTTTGATTACAATTTGCAAAGCAGTGTGCATGCTTTTTATGCTCTCCTAACATACATCATACATACACCGATGAAATAGACAGAAAACAGAGACCCTCCCCTCGATTCAATCAATGCAATTCAATGAGAGACGCACGTTATTACCAGGTGTAAATTGCAATCTGTCTTTTAGATGACCACTTGTGTCATCTCATCTCTGGAGCAGTTAGAGGGGCACTGGACCCTCTGGCCCCGACCACTATCTGTCATTTCAATGAGCCTGTATGTTCTGCTATTCAAGCTGAATTGCAGAAAATTATGGAGGAGCTGAAGAATAGTTGAGGAATATCAATACAGCGCTTCCTCACAGACCCTGAGCACAGTTTGAGATTGATATTCTCTATGAATCTGACAAGCGATTTGTATGCATCTATCATGCTGACCCACCCTGCCATGTTCACTAGACAAATAGAAGCTTATTTTCATAATCAATAGTGTTGCTCTCCTTAACTAGTTGAATATTCAAGCAGCGATCTGGAATGATGTGTGCCAGCCTGAGAGCGCTGGCAGATGCCAAGGTCAAAACAGACCATAGGAACATGTCTGATGTCAACATGAACCAGTGTAGCCCATCTGACATCTTTAATCGGACCCGTTTCTGTGTGGATACAGGTATTTATTGACTATTTTTAAATGTTTTATTAAATGTTTTTTTTTTATCATTTGGTTTATTTTAATTTGGTTTTGTGTGTTTTTGTAAGTTGTAGTTTTTTGTCTATATAGTTTATTAATTTTCAGTTTTAGTTTTAGTATATGAAAATAAACATTAAAATGAGAAATGCTGTTTCTCATATTGTATAGTTATATACATTTTTATATAACAAAAACTAAAAGTAAAACAAACAAAATAAAAGTTTGTATTAATTCATTAGTTTTAGTTTATTTTATTTTACTTAAACTAAATTAAATTGATAAATATGTTTCCTTGCTATTTAGCTGAAATAAGTCTTATATTTTAATTTAACATTTTATTTCAAGCTTTTTCTTTTTTCGGGGGGGGGGGGGGGGGGGGGGGGTTTAAAAATTTTAGTTTCAGTTTAAGTGAACTATGATAACACTGAAAACATTATTTTTTTCTTCCCAAGTAGATTATAGAGTTTATATCGAAAATTTTTTTTTGCAAAAAACTAATTTCACATTACCAGAAAAATATCAGAAAATATGAGTATTTGAGTATATAGACAGATCACCCAGATCAAGCTGAAAAGGGCGGTCGTTTTGATGAAAGATTTAAAATGTTTTGGAAAAGCATTTAAAGATCATGAATAGTACACAAGCTCTGTAACACATTAATAAAGCAAATAGGATTGGTGTTGACTTGAATGCATCCAAGAAGCCTCTTTACCCGCAGCTAACCCTACAGCGCTTCAGTCCCCGAGCGAAAGAAAGACTTTATATCGCTGTTCTTCTCCTGATCGCTCAGACGTCACTGCTTTGCTGATACATTCCCCCATTAGGCTCATGTCTAGCAGCAATTCAAAATCAATTACCATCTGCCGAGAAGCCAGCGAGGTTGTAAACTCTGTGCATTTGTTTTTTTTTGGCAGACAGTGCGGACTACTCTTTTAAAGACGCCCCATCGTGATGAATAAAAGCCTTTCACTGATGGCTCCTTCTGAGCAGGGACACATTTCTGTTTGTGCCCGTTAAAGAAGGTTCCCATTAGCCACAGATTAATGGAAACAGGAAGCGATGGAAGTAAAAGGATGTGGAATGAAGCACGTAAAATGGTAAGAACTGGAGCGGAGTCTTACCCCTCTGGAGTGAAGTCTTTCTCCTTGCAGATCTCCATCAGTTTAGGGGTCAGTCTGTAGGCCTTCAGACAGAGAGAGCCTTGTGCCGTCTTTATAGGATCTATGAAGCAAAAAAAAAAAAAAAAAAAAAAACACATTAGGCTAGATGCACATATCAGTGTTCATACAGCCGAGTTTGATACTAGTGCGCAAATATATTGTATACATAAAACAATTTAACAACAAATAAAATGTATGTGTATGTATGCATGATTATATATATTTTGGACAAGTTATTTTGGCAGTGTGTTTTTGCAATTAAATTACAAGCATATTCAATTTCTTTTGCTTCATGGATAGATTTTTTTTTTTTTTGCAGTACATTCTGAATTGCCTGAACAAATAAAGGTATTTGATTAGTCAAGATGAGCATCATTCCTATTGAAACGGGCACAAAAAAAAAAAAAAAAGGTCTCAAACATGCCCACATTCAAGATATCATTGCACATGATGTCGTGAAAAAAAAAAAAAAAAGTTTATTAAGTTATTAAATTAATGTGGCATATATAAAAGTTAAATCTACAACAAATCTTAACTTATATACAGCAGTAGTACATCGCAATATTATTTTTGAGTGCTTTCAGTAGCATTAAATCCCAAATATAATTCTGCATTGTTCAAAAGGACAAAAGGAATCATTTCTTGAGCAATACAGACTAAAGACTGCATCAGTGACCGATACTGGGGCAGAGCGATGTACCTATAATTATGTTTCATTATATTTTAATCCTTCAATGACATTCAACAAATACTACCATTCAAAAGGGTTTTCAAAAGGAATCACATTTTTAATAGGCTTTTTTCTTTGACTTTTGCTCACAGAGGAAGCACTGAATTGATCAAATACAAAACTAATGCTGTAAATGATAAAGCCTGATTGAAACAATGGCTTTCGATTCAGTCTTTACCTGCACACAGCATCACTCCGGTCTACTCCGAAACCGCTGGGACACCTCATCCTAACAAAATGACGGCTAATTTGGCACTACAGAAACATTTATTACCTCAGCTCTGTTCAGAATGGTTCTGCGGTTTAATGAAGTGTGGAAATGACTATACAAGGCCTTTCTTTCAGCTGTTAAAATATTGAGTACACTTTTCTACAAGTCCAATTTTGGTTTCAAAAAGAAACCGCTTTCCCTAGAAACTCAGCAGGCTTTTGTTGTCTGCATCTGCTGTCTCGTATGAAGAAAGATGACTGGATTTAACCAGGACAGAGAGAAGTGGACAACCTAGATGCACAACAACAACACGACATATAGATCAGAGCTTGCAGTTTGAGAAACAGACGCATTTCAGGTCTTCGGCTTGTAGTCTGACTGAACAAGACACTAAACTTCAGCTTGATCTGAAGACGTGAACGCTTTGTGATGCTACTGGCCTTTTGGGAGTTTCAAGCTGATGAGAAAATAGATGCAAATAAAAAGATACAAAGATAAAATAAAGAATAGATGGGAAACATTTAAAATGGGTTTATGGATGAATCTGAGGTGTTGAAGAGCAGTTTGATCATAAGGTCTGTGAGAAACTAACAATGCACATGCCAAATAAAGTGCTGCAGAAAGCATGGGATGAAACAATGGAATATTAGGATGCATTTTTTTGCATGTACATGCATGCATCAGATTTTAAATGTAAACATTGACCGATGGTGCCAATTTGCTAGAAAGATGTGAGAAATTCACAAAGAATTTGAAACATTTTTCTAGATGCAATAGCGACATTTTATTTCATACATTACAGGATACAGATGTGCTTGTGTGAGCCAAAACGGTTCAAGAGTCACTGAGACCACTGTGTTCAGCTGTCTGCACAAATAGCCCATCCACCCATATAAAGAAATAAAACCTATTATAACTTATCTTCAAGAAAGAAAGAATTTATATCATCATCATCGATTTAAATAACTCATATCAAAAGTTACTATGCTTCACTGGAAGATGCTAAATAACATTAAATTGTTATATATATATATATATATATATATATATATATATATATATATATATATATATATATATATATATATATATATATATAAACTTCTATTTTATTATACTTACATTATTTTTTGGGGTAATAAATATAATTTATATCATTAGCCATTTAAATTCATATCAAATCAAGTTTTATTTGAAGATGTTCAATTATGCTTTATTTTATTATAAATCAACCAATGGATATTATAATTGATATTTATTTGGTCCCTCATGAACAATTTTTTTTCACCTAACGGCCAAATAAATTGTGCATCAAAATGATAATATTTACAATGTGCTTAAATATATCAAGCAAAATCTAAAATATGTTGTGAATATTCACTGAATCATCCAGCCTTAATGGTAACTGTGGTGCATTTTAAACCACCAAAACAGAAACAGGTTATTTTTCGAGATTGTTATTTTTAAATGAGAAGCACATGATGATCACTGAATTATGTCTTTGAGAAGAGGAAAAAGCTTAGATAAGCGGTACATGCCTTTATTGGTTCATCTGAAATGGGAACAAGGTGTATAACATTAAGTGAAAGGTCACAGAGTTAAGCGCCATAAAACAAACGCTTCCGTCCAGTACCTACAAGACATTTATATTCACTGGCCGGATAACCAATCTCATGCACAAGGGGCAGGAGGTCACACAGAGAAGCCTTTTCCCCTTCTTTCATAAAGAAATCATGGACTGCAGGTGCTGTCAGTTTTCATAATCAAGCTGCGCCAACCACAAAATCTCACCTTTGCTTTTAGTAAGAGAGTTGTATTGAATTAATGTGCTTGTCAGAGAGTTGTCAAAGGCTTTGAAATGTACACATGGTCCTTATCAGAGCCGTCACTCACATCCGACCTGCAGAGGGGTCCTGCGCACTTCTTAAAATGTCCTTCCTTTGCCAAAGGTACGTCCATCTAGAGACATGGGTGGCCATTTTAAATAATAGCATAATAAAACTGAAGCCAATGCAAACAAAATTTCACTCCAATCTATTGTTTAGATCTAGCTTGAAATATAGAGAAGGTCATGGGTTTGAATCACAGGGAATGCATGAACGCAAATAAACTATTTATATATTACTAGAATAAAAGCATCTACTAAAAATGGATTAAAAATAGAAAAGGTGCATTAAAAGCACCTAAGATTTTACAAAGCATTTCCTGTCGAAACTGTTTTCTTAATAGTCCGATCTGCTAAATTCACACTGAAACGGTCTAAACTGCAAGACTTCTTTCCTTGGTAGGCAGAGAGATGTGAGCAGATTTTTCTTTAGCCTTTAATACATCAGCTTGCATTATTGATGGGTTTAAAGGGGGCATGATTAAATAAAGAATGGCAAGGCAGTGTGGCAGCCAGAGCTGTGAACCGTGTGTTGAATACAGGGCAGAAAAACACTCCACTTCCGGAGTACACCCTTCAACTAAAACACGGTCTGGATGCACTTTATACTTACACATTTGACAGATGCTTTTATCCGAAGCCACTTGCATTGCATTCAAGGCATTCATTGAAACAACGTAAAACCAGATCTCATTTACAACAACTGAGCTTATTTAGTTAGAATTGTTCCCTATCGACTACATTGTGCACTAGTTGTCATTCTCTGTGCAGGATGTGAACAAGTGACTGATCTCTGCCAACACTTCAGCATCTATTTATAGTGCAGGGGGAAGGCGCTTCGGATTGTAGACCGCATTGGATTGGTCAGAAGATTTGATAAGATGAAGTATGTGACGTCAAAAAAAAAAAAAAAAAAAAAAGCAGTTTTTGCAGAAGAGATGAACTGCAAGCTTTGAATGATTATGACATATTGATACTAGCACCCAAAAAATTTATTTAATGGGAACTTTAAAGGCTAAGAGTGACTCATTTCTCTGCAACTCGATTAAACCGAACCACAAAGATGAATTAAAACACCCTGTCTTTCAATGTTACTTTTTTTTTGCTATTCTATTAGTTGGAAACAATGATACATTTCACTTAATTTGCTCAAACTCAAGGTAAAATTCATAAATCAAGTAAATGTGTCCAAAGACCTCCAAATACACTGCAAAAAAAAAAAAAAAAATTTTTTTGAAGTACATAATACTATTTCAGTCTGTCTACTTAATCTCACATTTAATTAAAGGTGTTACTTCCAATGTCCTAACAATTTATAAGTGGGAACTGCTTCAAAATAGATCCTAGACTAAATGTGTAAATTGTAGCTAGTTAAAACACAAATAAAATAAAAATACCTGAACTAAAACCAAACTATGAAAAGTGTAAAAAAAATAAAATAAAAAACACTTGAAAAGCATTATATTTGCACATTTTAATATCAAAATAAAAGGTCAAATCCTGAACGCATGGCTGATAACAGCCTGTGTATGAATGCACTGTGTGTATCTTGGGTTATTAACTAATGAGACTCACCATAAATAAGCACCACAGACTCTTCGATTGCATGCTGGTAGCTGAACTGTGAGTCCAGCAGGGCTCGGCTGACAAAAGAGCCGTAGTGCGTGGACTGATACCAGCCGACGTGGAGATGGTCGATGTTCACATGCCGGAGACTCCTCATCATCTCCATCTGGTATTGAACTGGAAAAGATGAAGAGAAAAAGCATGAGAGAGAAAATGAGCTTCTATCTGCTTTAGGAGAAATGATTGTGCTGGGTAAAGAAAGTCTGACATTTCCAGGCCTGTATATTAGTCAAAGCAAAAAACTTCACGTTGGTCCATCATGGGAGAGCATAAGAGTGAGAAACTGGAGGAACAATTGCTGGGTGGATTCCCAATAACAAATTTCCCCAGTGCACACTCATTTGACCAAAAGCACAATACAGATGTGACTTCCCAACAGTGTTTGATTGATTAGACATTATTTGGAGATATAACATACTCCATTATAACTTGCCTACATCCAGTTATCAACTGTAGAAAAAATAAATAAAAAAAAATCTGTTTAATAGTAATCAGTGGTATAACAGTGGTATTTTCATGGTTGTTTGCACTTTGTTTTTATGTAATTTTTTTTTTTATAAAGCATATACATATACATTAAATATATAAATAACACTAAAGCTTATATCTCTGTTAAAGCACATGCATTAATTCTTCCATCCAAACAAGTGTTACCTGAGCTGTAAAGTTGTCAAACCATGCTTTCAGCAGTCAGACTACATTCCCAGGCAGATGAACTTTAGTTATGCAGATGCTTGCCTTAGCAAACAGCGCTAATAAACCCCAGCAGCACAGCTCCCATGAACACCACATCCTAATCCGATAAGTCTCAATACAAAATTTAGGTGCACTGTCTGTAAAAACTGCAAGCCTCTGCAAGTTTGCTCGAGTGATCTGGCACAGCCTGACAGCAGAAAAGAGAGAAGAAGGGCAGCAGATTATGGGGAGAGATGTCAGCTCTTCAGAATGAAGAGAGGACAGTAGTGAACTTTAACAAGGATTTACACAGGGACAGCTCACTTTCAGCTGGAGGAGCATGAAAGTCACATCTGCAGGAGAGGAGAGAGGCAGATGAAACGGTCTGAACAAACGAGGCAGAATCCACACCACGACTCAGATGTAGCTGCTTATAAATAAACCCTACTGGAAAGCAAGCAAATGTTCCGTGCACACTCCAGGAGACCGTGTTAAAGAGAGTGGGCATCTTTTGGATGAAGCTGATTCAAATCCATGCACTGGGGAAAGTTTAATTGCCCGTTCAAGCTTTTTTCAAGCAGTTGGTGGAGCAGAATAGAGAACTGTGGGAAGGGGAATGGTCGGGTTGCCTCCGGTTGAAGATCAGGATCCTGACATGCCACCCTGAAACTATATGGTATTCAAGTACCCCTGGATGAAAGCAAAATAAAAGTAAATTGCCTTGAACAACAGAAAGTTGGCAAAGATGGGTCCGATAGTGCTCTACCCAAACGCAGATCTGCAAATGCAATTCTAAGTAACATGTTGCAAGTCTTGTTGAAAATAATTGTGTGGTACCGAGTGGTAACAAACCTCTCAAGTAGTCAAGGGAAAAATAGAGTTAATTTCAATAGCCTGGGTCAGTAACCCTGATGTGTGATTCTGGCAGCCAGATATAAACAAGTCGACTTGAGTCTGCTACTATAGTAGCGGACCTAAATGATAAAAGTGAACACGTATCTCTATTTACACTAGAGACTGACTGGTACCACATCCATGTTGAGAAAATAGTGCACTTGAAAAACTCAAAAAAAAAAAAAAACAACAAAAACACAAAATGCAACAAACAAAAACATGCTTGCATATGGCTAGAAGTATTTTGTTCAACTTGCATATAGCAGGGTTTCTCAACCTTTTGCCTACAGTAACCCGCTTTTTTGTATCCCAGTCATAGGGCCCACTAAGGTTGGAAATAAATGAAATGCCTCTTTAGACCTAGACTACACCGTATATGCTAATTATAATTAATTTCACAAAAACACAAAGATTTCCAATAATTAGGCAGACTATGAGGCAAATGGATTTATTTTCTCACGTTAATGTGAAATTTGAGAACGATTTAGACGCAGTGGAATTGGGGAAAGGGCCACTCGTAGTGTCGCACACAAACTTGCTGTTGTCAGACTATTCCTGCTTTTTGTTTTTGTTGCGGTCACTTTTTAAAATCCTGACCCGTGAAGACTGGTAAGTGCTGAATGTTAAGGGAAACCTTGTTGCACAATCTACAAGTTCTGGATATTAGTGTCTGGTTTGAATCCAGAAGGAGCTCAGATCGGTCTTGTGAAAAAGCAAACTGCAGGCGAGTTCCACTAACTGTGTTTGCAAATTAATGGGGATTACAACATCCACATCACTTGTGTCCACTGAAAATGGATCGCGAATCCAGGCATTACCAACTCTTCGGTCATTGGGAAAATAATCAGAGAATGTGTGTTAATCTGGTCAGGTGGTCCCGGACAATTTTCTGTATGTCAGTGCTGATATGAGGGAATTCCTGCAGAACATCAGTAAAGTTAGGAAACATGTCAAATGTTCTCATACACTCTTCTCCCGCAGCTGTGGCCTAATGGTTAGAGACTTGGACTAGTTACCCGAAGGTTGCCGGTTCGAGTCTCTGTGCTTGTAGGAGTTGTAGGTGGGAGGGAGTGAATGAACAGCGCTCTCTACCACCCTCAATGCTCAAGGCTGAACCCCCAGTTGCCATACTTGGCAAATGTCACCACTTTCACAATACCAACTTCCGTTTCAATGCTTCAATTTTGTCAGGCATCAAAAAAAAAAATTGTTGTTTCTCCCCTGAAAGGATAGATTTAACTGGTTAAAAGATATATATGACATGTATGCCAGTTTCACAAGAAATTCAGCCCCTGTATAATCCTTTGCCAGGGGAGACAGTTTCTCCTTCAGAAATGTGTGCAACTGCTTGCGCATTTTGAAAAGACGATTAAGAAATTTTCCTTGTGACAGCCACCTAATTTCATTATGATAACAACTGGAGGTGGTCTGATTCCAGCTGGTCGCACAATTTAAAACAAGCGGGAACTGAGAGCAATTCTTTCACTAGATTAATTGTTTTGACAGCAATGTCCATCACCTCATTTAAGGGCACTGACACTTCTTTGGCTGCAAGGCTTTCACGGTGTTAAAAGCAGTGAACCCATGTCGCCTCAAGTACTCAGTCCAAAATGCCTACACAATTCTTCCAATTCAGCCATTTCTGTGCGAGATCGCCATCGAGGCAAAGGAAACACTCCTCTGCGGTCATCAGTGTTAGGAGTTCATTACACATTAGTAGATCCTCATGTGTTGCACCTTCCCAGTAGTATCAACAATGCTATCTTTGAAATATGTGGATGCGTCGATTTGAATGGAAAACAAGAGGCTTGCTCGCACTGGATACAAAGGTTGTGTTTCAATATCGTAGCTCATGTCTATAATCCGCCTGGAGACAGTGTCGTTGAAGAGTGGGATTTCTTTTATTTTGTTAGCAGCCTCCCCTAGTACATTATGGCACAGGTCAGCAGCACATGGGAGAGCTAGCTCTTCACTGATATTAAATTATTTCTTAGCACGGGCGATGTGGCCAGCTGCCAGATAACTTGCCTTCAGGGTGCTTTTTGAAGCTGTTGCAAGCAACACAATACTACTTTGCTGTCTTTTAAGTAGGACTCACTTTAGTACAAAGTTTACTCCACGGGTTTACCCACACATGTTGGATATTTAGTCTGTAGGTCACGTTCAAGTTTGGATGGCTTCTTGAACTCCTTTGCTAAAACCTCACCACACTCAACACACTGTGGTTTTTCCATCTGAAAGTGGAAGTGATGCGACATACAGCTAAGTATGGTGACCCATACTCAGAATTTGTGCTCCGCATTTAACCCATCTAAAGTGCACACACACAGCAGTGAACACACACCCGGAGCAGTGGGCAGCCATTTATGCTGCAGCGCCCGGGGAGCAGTTGGGGGGTTCAGTGCCTTGCTCAAGGGCACCTAAGTCGTGGTATTGCCAGCCAGAGACTTGAAATGGTCAACCCTAGGGTTAGGAGTCAAACTCTCTAACCACTAGGCCACGACTTCCCCTAAATCTGACGCAGTGGATCCATATTTAATATAGTCTGGGTAGTACTTGCATTGTTTACATTTTGCTGCCTTTGAAGTGGAAGGAGTTTCTAAATCTTCTGCTTTTTTTCCTTTAAAAAAAAAAGATGCATTTTTCAAGCTAACAGTCCATGGCTGCATAGAGTTTAGTAGGTCTGGCATCGCAATGCACTGCAATCATTACCAAGCAACAGGGTAAACCGATGCTTGCATGCGTTACATTACGTAAAGAGAGTAAGACCTTTTCCAAATAAATTCGTTTGATCAGAGTGCCCGTGTGTACAAAGGACAAAATAAAGTCTAACAGTGGTGTTGTAGGATTAAAAAATACCATATCAGATGAGACCCCTTAACTGTGATAATTTCCAGTGGAGATGGAAATCTCAATCTAATCCATGCAGGAAAGCATGTACAAAACACAAACATAATGCAAAACATTGACTTGCCTTAAATATCACAGCTGCTCGTGCCGTAGAGCCATCTTGATAAACAATAAAGTGGAAGAACCATTCTTCATTTCCGTTCCATGCTTCAAGCAGCACTCTCGGGACTCAGAGGCAGATGATATTCCTCAGAGGAGAGAACTTCCACTAATCATGCAGAACGACACACTGGTGAAACGGTGCCTTGTGCTATTCCACGTCCATCCAATTCCACTTCTCTGAAGGCAAGTGAATGGCAACCGACACATCCAGCGGTCAGTCCCGGGGCTGCATGCGTGGAATAAATTCAGTACAAGCGTTTGCTTTGGCAAATTCAAGCGTGCCCACCAGACCTAACAACTAAATTCATCACCGCTAGGTCCTGACAGGCGAAGCAGAATATGAATGAGACACTGAGATGTAATTCATTCTGAAACTCTTGGTTGGCTTTCTCCAAGCGAATGCACGAGGGGGCGACGTTTTAAAGCACTAGATTGAAGCCAAACAAGCGATTCAAATCTTTCAAGTCTCAAAATAAACACTCATGGTCCCGGTTCTAGTGAGAAGACAGCTCTGCCACAGTAAACAATCCCTACAGTGCTGTAAAAGCTGATAGGTATGAGGCAATACATTCAGCACAAGATGCCATTTGCATTCCCATGGAAGCCTCACAATGACACTTTCTTCATATGAAACCCTTTAAAAGATACCCATGCTAAATGAGGCTCGGAGGAGGAAACATTTATGCAGCTTTTTCAATAATCACCAAAGGAAAGGTAAAGCATGAAACACTGACTGTGTCGCAACAATGAACACAATGGCTTTTACATCTCCAATAAAACAATGTTGTTTTTTGGGTGAAAAATGGGTAACTAATATGGGATGCATATGCAACAGTCGTCAGTTTCAAAACAAAACGGAAAACACTTCAGAGCAAGGGTGCTCCCTTTGCATAAATGCCTTTTGAACAGGGGTATTTCATGGTGATAACTCACTCCCTTGATCTTCACAGAAAGCACAAGTCTCATTTAAGCCAGGCTAGGATGGAAAGCTGGGATTGAAATGCATTGCATCCCATCGTTGCAGCGGCTAAAGGTTCTCATTGTGGCTGTATAAATCAAAGGCTTTTGCACCCAAGCAGCACATGAGGGTCAAACACCACCAGACGCGAATTATTTGTTAAAACACCACGGGAAGGAATATTAATTTCATGATACATTGGGTTCTGCTGTCAAGCCTTGAGTATGAAACACAAGCCACGTAGGACACAAAGACCTCATTACCTGAACGTGCAGTGATATTTGATTTGACTGTGCAGGAAATTTCTTCCCCTGGCTAAATCTGCTATTAGGCCAACACAGGCCTTCTATGTAGAGTGACAAAGGTAATAAGAGAGTGTGTGAGGCTGGAGAATAATTTATCGCCTTTCGCCTGATTTCTTAGCATCAGGACAACAATGAATTTCGATTGGCAAACAGGCCCATCAAGCATGAGAGCAGTAACTGGCGTCTGGAATTGCACGCTTTCACATCCACCACTTCTCAGGTCATGTACCGCTCAGGAACACATTGTAATTCATCAAGGCTTGGAGATGCAAATGGATTGCTTATTATTGGCCAGGGCTGATAGACTGAGCCGTAGGCTAGAAGACATGAAGTATAATGCCAACATTATTTCATTCAACTTTTCTGCAATCCATTAGCAGCTTGGACTACCAAACCGAAGCGGCATATAAAATCAAATATCAAGGGCATGTTTTGCACCGCAGGTCCATCTGTAATGTGTTCTTACATGTTTCCAAATACTCACAACACGCATCTGATTTACAACCAATTCGCCGTAGTGCAAGAACCAGCCGAGGATAAATAAATCGGGGGAAGTGGGGGTATGACTAGAATAGAGAAAAAAAAAAAATTTAAAAATAGGAATGCTGTACTCCCTACACTTGGCCGATCTCAAGAACGGATCACATTTTGATGACATCAATGCGTGACAACGTATATGATGTGTGGGACATAATTGATTTGGAGTGACAGTCATGTCATCACTGGTGTGGAAATGCTATGACGTTTCGAGAAACAATAAAAATGTACTATTTGCCATGTATGTTTTGCATGATGATATGAATAGATGGCTCATTTTTAACAGCAGATTCAGTGATGTTAGAGCTAATCTGCGCTTCACTGAACACGTCTGCGGTGCACTGGGCTCCACAGCTACCGGAGCTGACCACAGCCGCTCTGATCAATGCTTGTGTTCATCGCAGAACACTTCTGAAGCAGCTCTCTGTGCTGCTTGGCTAAAAATAGTATTTGGTGATTTGTCCCATCGTGGAGGAAGGAACAAAACGGGAACATAACACGCTGATCGTGGACTGCTTTTAAAATTAACATTTATAAAGCAAAATATCTTTGGCCATATTAGCCTACTCTATAGCATTAACACAGGCTTTACTCCTTTCAAACTTTATTTGGAATGTCACCATTTCGGTCACTGCAATTTAATCATTTAAGATGGAACTACAATAAAAGTTTGACACTCTTGCGTTACAATGATAATATCCATTATGGTTCACCCGATTTACAACCTCTACGCACAGCTTCATCTACACCTACAAATTTGCACATCCCAAGATTCATTCCTCAAATTACCATAATAGCCACACTATTGATAAGACAAATTACAACCATATTCAGCCTGACAAGTAAATCCAGAACCTCTAAGGATGATCATCATGAATTCCAACATCATTTTCCTCACAGTGAACCTTAAGAATAAGTCACAACCATACCGAAAGAATGCCACGGCTCCTTCAGGCAGCAGCGGTGACAATCAAATGGATAGAGATCTGCATTATGCATTCGTCTCAGCCTTCCAAAGCTGCAATTCTCTAATTTGATACAGCAGTGTGGCCTGCGAGATGGTACTGCAAAATGGGCAATCTGAAACACGGGCTTTATCCCAAAAAAAGAGATTAAACCAGATGAATTGAAACCACCGCTGTGCACGTTCAACCAACAAAAGGTCAACACTGGGCCCATGACACCCACCATTCTTCCATTTGGAACAAGATCCCTCCCATCGTGACAATCTACTGCGTCACCAGATGAAGCTGCAGTATGGAAAAAACAGGATTCTGGTTCATTAAGCACAAACCACAGCAAGAATTAAAAGACACCGCATTACCTCACTCAAGAACATAGTGGACATTAGTCAGCATAAACACCATATTTAATTTAACATGAATAAAAATGAATCTGAGGGACAGATATTTGTGTCAACCACTTAGATACCAAAAAAATCTGTTAATCTAGAGTTGCAACCAGAGTTGTGCACGAGTCATTGTTGAAGAACTGACTCCTACTCAATTAATCAGTCTGAATATGAACTGAATTGGCAACAGGACACAAATGACAGGAAGAGGAATTTCCTGAACTACAATTCAAAGAACTGACAGGTAATCCATAAAGTTTTTACACCTCGGTGAACAAGCTAAATTATTAAATATGATGAAAAACATCATATTTAATATTTAACATAAAGTTAGTACGTTTCAACAGATGACATTTCTAACCTGTCTAGCCTGAAACCGAAGACCTTTTGAACACTTTAAAATTTTCCAAGCCAACTTTTGAAGTTTGTCATGACATTGCTTTTTCAATTAAATTTTATTTGTAATTAACATTTTTTCACAATATGTCGTTTCAAAGCAGCTTTACAGAAAATGCTTTTTTCAGTGTCACAATTGTGTTATTCTGTTTAGGTTTTTGAAATTTGTTTCAATTCTAACCTATTACATTCAAAGACAAACGGAACACAAATTCAGGGACTAAATTTGAAAAGTAATTCCAATTAAATTTTAAATGGCGCAATGGCTCAACCCTGTTTGCCCCCTTCCTACGTTTTTAAAATGATCCACCACCAGTGGAGTCGAAGAATTAAAGCTTTTAAAAATGAGTCTCAAGACGTTTGGTTCCATTCAGTTTTGTTCCATCTAGCAGTTTTGCACGCGTTAATGTAGGTGTTGGGTCCAAGTTCACCTTGTCGAAATCCTAGTCCTCAACCAACTGGAATGGAAGATGTTTATATGTCTATAGTCTTAATTTTATGTTGACTTTTTACCTTTCAGGTCAAACATTGCATAGATTCATCTGTACTCTGAAAAAGTCTGTTAAAATTGAGTACAAGTCCACTTGAGTCCATAGAATTCATTCATAATTGAGGTCCAAGTATCCAAAATTTCCAATGTGGAAACAGAAATGTCACATGTCCAACCAAGACATAAACCTGCAGCCAGCCAAAAGACCAATTAGTTGATTTTGAAGTAGTTTTGCACATCCTTAAATAAGACCCAAAAATGGCATCCACCCCAGGAAATGTCCCCAGTAGATGCTGCATATCAAATTCATTGTGGATTCAACAGTTGATGGGAAAATAATAAAAGCAAATTTTTCATGAGACGGCAACTAGAAGGCATGAGTGCTGGTGCCTGCGCCTGAAGATGGTTCGTGAGGAGAATCCTGTGGGGCCGGCGAGGTGTGCAGTGCAAAGAAAGAGAAGTAAAAGGAGGGCGAAACACAACAGCTTGAATGATGGGATGTATGTGTCAAATGAAGGGTTGCTGCTTTGGTTGACTCTCGTCCCATTAGAGCACAAGATATTGACTTGTATAAAGCAGGCTGATGTTTATTTTGCCCGTCCGCTTTTCTGCAGTGGTGGCAGCGCTGCATCAGGGTGTCAGGCACTCACAGGGCTCTCTTAACTAAGATTAATTGCAGCTAATCGTCGATGCATGGTGGAACACGGAACAAAGCGGGCCTCAGATCCTATTATGCAGCTGCTCGTGAGGAGAAAATTAGCTAGCTTGCACCGCCGACGCGAGGGGAGTCGTGGGAGCTCGTTATGTTGTTTGCTTCCAGTCACACATGCATCTGTCAATAAGACAGCGAGAAAACACATGCACTGGTGTGTCACCATGACAGACTAACATTGGCACAAGGACGAGCGCTCTAGGCTTGCTAGGATGGAAAGGGAATCGCTAGTTCCTCATTGTTTGATGCAACAACAGGCTCAAAAAGGGCATCTTTTCACATCTGCAGAAGGACTGTATCTTATCTGGACTTTAGATGGGGACAAACAACAACGGATCACGTGGTTTAACATGAACGTCATTTCAAGAAGTCAATTAAGCGTGAACCTATTTATTTTACACAGTAATGCCTTCTGGTTGCCTGCTGGATGAAATATGCCCCCCCAGAGAAGCAGATTATAACAAGCATTAGACAACAGCCATTATAATTTTTACATTATAATGTTATTAGTTTTGTGTTTGGCTTCTTTACTACTAGAATCTGTGTTGATGTCTATAAACATTTTAAGGTCAAGTTTATTCGAAATTCAATGTTTACAAGCATGCTAAAGTACTACTCTTGGAACAGAAAAATGGTTGTGTTTAAAATGGTTTTAGTGGTCATGATGTCATTAGGAAGACAAAGTGTAGTTGAGCATCTTTGACAAAAGAAAGATTGCAGCTGTCTGGATGGAATTAAATTCGACCTGAATGAAACCTTTTACAATTAGGGTTGCAAAAAAAAATAAAAAAAATTATTATATAATTATATATATATATATATATATATATAAAAAATAATAATATTTTTTTTTTTTAATATATATTCCTGGGATTTTTTGGAAAGAAATCCAGAAATTTACAGAAGATTTTACACCCCTTTGCAACCCTATTTACAATAAGATTCATTTTAATTTAATTTATATAAAAAGGTAGCATGAATTAATGAACACATTTTTACCATATTCATTTAATATTTATATATTTAATATAGTACAAAAATTATAAAATGTTACAATCCTAAGTTCTCTGATGAAAAAATGTTAACATACTGAAAAAAGGGAATTAAAAAATAAAATAAAATTAAAACGCTTAAAATTACATTTAAAAATACAAACTGAAATTCAAAACGCATTTCAAAATGTAACTAACATCAAAGACGGCATCAAAATATTGGAACACTGAATTCTTATTTTATTTGAACACTGATTGGTCCATTTAAACACTTGACCATTACGCTGCAAAGAAGTGTCAAGTTTTGTGTCGATTCTCATACACAGCTGACATAATACATGACAATTTTTTGTCAGCCAGAACTATAGCCTAAAATCCAAACTTCCCTAAATATTAACACGATTCTTCTGCTGCCACGCAAGCCCTGCCATTTCCTTCTGGAAATGCAAATCTGGTTTGTAGATTAATTATCCAATGTGATAGGATTGTGACATGTCAGTTCACAGCCTTTCATAATCTGACAGATGGCACTTAATTCTGTTGACGTGCTGGCAAAGTGCAACTCCAAGTGCTCTGCTACTGTTCAGCTGCAAAGCTAATTTGGAAAAATACACTCTGCCTGCCACCACTTTTTCGATCACTATTGACAATCAATTTTTTAGTCTGCAATGATCCAACTGAAGCAACAATTGAAATGCAATTATTTACAGTTTAGTCTTATGAATCAATCTGCAAAGCATGTCAGTGTGGGGAGGAGAGCAATTTACATTATACACAAGTTTATTCTTTTCATAGAATTACTGTCTGTATCTGGATCATTTTTGTATAAATGCTATTTAAATGGTTCTTAGGTATTTTAAATGTCATTACATTTAGACTTCCTAAAAAGAGACTTAAAGACTGTCCTTGCAAAAAGCAGTTTGTACCTGGTGGATTTAAATCGAAGCAAACCTAGGAAAAAATTCATAGAAAGGTCCATGATTCTTCCAGGCCCCAAAATAACAAGAAATCTTATGTCTACAAGCCATGTTAGCTGAGCAAAGGGACACAAGAGTGATCGAAAAATATAGACATCAGTGGCACCCTGGGAAGTGACTTCATGCCTTCAATCGCTTCCCTTCATCGGACTCTGGAGTCACAGTGGCGTGATTCCCGGAAGATACTTGCTAGTCACTGAGGCTGATCTTCCTGCACTTGTGATTAATTATGCCTTGGAGAGAGGTGCAGAGCAATCTACTAAAACCGTGGACAGGACACATTCAGTGGTGGCATCAGGGACCATTAATAAATCAGGCCATTTAAGTAGAAGATGGGAACACTGCCAGGGTCATGATGGCGGGCCACGTCCCCTGAGAAACCAAACGGGGAAATGGATCGTGATTCCTCACTGATTAGCTTACCCTTAAGGTGTGCATTAGAAGCCAGTTGTTCAGGTGTCTGGTTGTTCTCAAGGTTTCCCAGCCGGTGGTTCAAGAAACCTCTAGGGGTTTACAGTGAAACGGCTGGAGTTTCATCAGATCAGTCAAATTCAATTCAATTTGAAAAATGTGGGTTTTATTTAAAAGACAGACATGACTTAACTTTAATCAATATGAAGGACTTAGAGTGCCACTTAAAATGTGCAACTAATTATATAATTGCATTGCCAAATAGCATCTAGTGTTTATTTATTTATTTTTATATATAAATTTATTCACTACATTTGACTGCATTATTAAAAATGAAATAGAACCAGTTTCAAATACATCTATTTGCCATTTGAAATGCTTCCAATTAATTCAGTAGCAAGTCATGAGCATACTAGAATTGACGGCTTTGGCCTGTTTCTAAGAAAGAAGCGCAAAAAAAAAAAAAAAAATATATATATATATATATATATATATATATATATATATATATATATATATATATATATATATATATATATATATATATATATATATATATATATATATATATATATATATATATATATATATATATATATATATATATATATATATAGAACGAGAAACCTTTTGACTAACTCCATATGAAGGACTAGGAAAGAAACATTACAAATTCACACATTAGAACCAGTAAAACAATAAAAAGACATGCATATACACACACACACGCTAAAATTACCAAAACCATAAAGCAAAAGAGATAAGAGCTAATAACTGAAATTTCAAAATATTAATAAATACTACAATCGTAGATAAACTATACTTTAAAAAGAGAAGTTGGGAACGAATTAAATACAACTTAATTGCCAAAAAAGTGATTAAAATAGCAATTTATCCATTTATTTTGCATTTGATTAGTAAGAGAAGCATGAGTGATTCTATCAAGCTAGAAATGAAAACTTAAGAACCATGTCATCTGAAAAAAAAAAATACAAATATGCATCTTAAAATATGCCAACTGAAGTAAAAAATAAAAAAATAATTGACAAATTATTTTAAATTAATGCCACTTAAAAGGTTTCAATACCATGGCTGCATAACCACCTCAGAGAATGCAGAAACGTTCAATAATTTAACAATCCATTGTCAATTATTTTTCATGTACCATTACATGACTACTAATTTAAGAGTTTAGTCAGACGCCCACATCAGTTCGGATAAATTGTGAAATCTCAGGAGGCACTTCAAGCAACTGACCTGACATAACATGTCAACACGAGTTCATTTTGATTACAAATGGGTGAACACCTGCCCTGACCTGCCATACATGTGAACAGCACAGGCCAACTGGAAAGTTTGTTAGATTCAATGTGGAGGGGTGCGGTGGGCTAGATAAGCTTATCTTAGGTCCACATTGTGGGTCTAATCTTAGAGCAGTGCACATGGCTGGCAGTGCCTGTCCCTGTAGGGTCCCGCTTAATCGATAACCGCCGCACACCTGAAGCTGTCAGCCTGTAGTCTCCACATCTCGCCCAGCTCCCACGGCGTGACGCCCCTCTGTCATCTCTCACCTCCCTTCACATGAGCTCAATGAATCAGCAGATGTCAGAAGAACCCCGGAAACTTGAATCAAGTTCAGGGTCACTGCTTTCAGTGATGTGCGTGGATATTCAACCAATAATCAAGTGCACTGCATCAATTCTTCCAAACGCTCACGCTGGTGCTGGGATGAGCTCCACTGTAATCAGTCTGCTCTCGGACTGTTTCCACGTCAGTCTGCCAGACCACCAGCTGAACACTCACGAACACGGCCTAAAACTCTAGACTAACATATTCACAGGTTTGAAAGCCTGGAATCAAAATTTGGGATTTCTAATAGAGTTTAACCATCCTGGTGTTAACTTTTTTTTTTTAATGGGTAGAACTTTGTGTTATGGGTCAAATAGACTCACATTGGTTTATTAATGCAATTTGCCGAAAATGAAAAACACTAAACCTCTAATATAGATTGTCAGACTAAAAATATAAAAACGTGAAAAATTCCCATCTGGTTTTATTTTGGTAGTGGTCAGTTAGACAAATTTTTGTTCAAAATGAGTTTTTTTTTTTTTTCTCGCACTTGTCATAACTTTTTGTAGTGACCAACTGCACACTCAGGTGCAAATAACTATGGAGAGTATCTAACATTATTTGTATGTGGTGTAAGCAGTATTTATCACGTAGTGCTTTCTGACTTTGTTAGGTCTGGTTCTTATACTCTTGGGTTAAATGGACTTCTCAGACTTCAATGTAAAAAAATAAAAAATAAATATAAAAAAACAACAACAACCAGTTACAGGCTTTGACAATTTTTTTGACTGTGAAACCTGGATCGAGAAACTGTAAATGCTCCACGGACGATTCAGAAGACAATTCTTCAGTTTCATGTAAACTGAGTTTGTTTTTCATATTTTGGTTTTCTGCTTTTTAGCCGACTCTTTTTCTTGATCTTTGGCAAATTGCATGAAATCAAATGAGGGCTTCAAAATTTGACCAACACAATTCAAAGTGTATACAGCCTTTACAAAACACATTTAAATGTTGAAATTTTGCATGCAAATTAATGACTAAATGATAACTTTTACAAACGTTTGAAAGTCAGATGTGGGTCAAACTGACCTAAACACAACAGGAGGTCAAAACACATTTTTGTAATTGTCTAGCAATTAAGTAAATGTCAAAATTCAAATTCATCCTGAATGAAGTTGTCACTCAATAGGGGCTACCTAGTTTGGTTCAAAATCTTTTGCCGCGTTTCCACCGAAATTACCCGGAACATTTTTACCAGGAACTTTTTTTCCCAGGAACTTTTTTCCCCCCAGACCTGTTGCTTTCTGCGTTTCCACCGCGGTGTAAAGTACCGGGAAGATTAGGCAAATAGACTGGTGACGTAGGTCTGCGCGCGTTTCTCAATACAAAGTACTGCTGATTTGTTTGTTTTTTTAAAGTACGCTGATTTTGGACGTGCATCCTCGGTAGTTAGTTCAGACTTTGTGCATTCGACTCGGGAGTGTGATGTCCGCGACGACGCAAGTCCGGTAAATCTATAAACAGCAGCGTACTTGATAACTTCAGTCAGCTCGTCTTGGCTACTGCAATTTTCCTATTTACAATAAAACGAAATAGGATATAAAATACCACTGCCTCCTTTGGTTTTCATTTAAGCATAATAACAGCTGCAGAAATGTACTTAGTTCAGGGATATGTGTATATGCAGCCATTACAATGAAACGAAATATTATATAAATTTGCCTTTTTTATTTTCATTTTAACATATAGATAAATTGAATACAGACCAAAGAAAACCTGTTAGATTTACCCCGCAGCTGAATTATATGTTATGTTTAACCACTAAAGACACATCAGAGCCAGCGGCACATATAAGAAGGTCTAGCCGATTTGAGGCTGCATCTCGGCGGATACATGAGGACTGAGCTCTCGCTGATCGAGTGGAGCTCACCGTCGCAGAGATCGGCGAAACACATTTTTTAAATAGGCACGGTCTTTATAAATAAACCATAGATTTGAGTTTTAAACAACTACATTCTCGCCTGAAATACTTTTAAAATTACATTTCATGACACAATAACAGTAATATTTGAAAATGATCCAAATAAATGGTGGTTGAACTCAACCAATGCTGCGTGAACTCAGATCGCTTTGGCTACTGCAATTTTCCCCTCAGTACATTTACAATAAAACGAAATAGGATATAAAATACCACTGCCTCCTTTCGTTTTCATTTAAACATAATAACAGCTGCAGAAATGTACTTAGTTCAGGGATAAGTGTAACGTTATATACAGCCATTACAATGAAACGAAATATTATATAGACTTGCCTTTTTTATTTTCATTTTAACATATAGATAAATTGAATACAGACCAAAGAAAACCTGTTAGATTTACCCCGCAGCTGAATTATATGTTATGTTTAACCACTAAAGACACATCAGAGCCAGCGGCACATATCAGAAGGTCTATCCAAGGTGAGGCTGCCTCTGGGCGGATAGATGATCACTGAGCTCTCCCTGATCGTGTGGAGCTCACCGTCTCAGAGATCGGCGAAACACATTTTTAAATAGGCGCTGTCTTTATAAATAAACAACAGATTTGAGTATTAAACAACTACATTCTCGCCTGAAATACTTTTAAAATTACATTTCATGACACAATAACAGTAATATTTTGAAAATGTTGATCCGAATAAATGGTGGTTGAACTCAACCAATGCTGCGTCAACTCAACCAATCAGGATGTTTAGCGCCAAAGTCCCGCCCCCGAAAGTTCCTGAACTTTAAAAAAGTACCACCTCGCCAGCAGGGACTTTCTGGGGCGCATTTTTTTACCCGGAACTTTTATTTAGTTCCTGGTTCCTGCGGTGGAAACACACCAAGTACCGGACCAAGTCCCTAGTTCCTGGGTAAAGTTCCTGCGGTGGAAACGCGGCTTTAGATTGTACTTCCTGATTAACTTTTACTTCGCACAAATTAAAGACAAGTAATTTGTTTGATAACTTGCACTTATGATAACTTAATAAAAAAGGGTTAAATGGTTGAGCTTGACAAATAATGTCAGCAACATGTAAACTTTCAGAAAATGCATATTTGCTTATTTACATTTTTATTCATTCAAAGTACTTCATCACAAGAAATCTGACAGAGCTAATAATACAATTTCAGACATAATAGAAAACTATATTTGCTAGAAAAGTGAAATGTGGAATTCTTTATTATATTACATTACTTCAATCTGATTGGCTGACAAACTTTCAAAAGGTGTACAATTATTTTCAGGTATTTTCATTAAAAATTACTAAATATAATTGCACACAAACTTGTTAGCAATACTCTGACAAATTTATCAGTAATTGTAGTGAGGTATTAACAGCGCTGTTCTTGAAACAGAATCTACGATAAGGCTACATAAGTTTATTTAATCTAATAGACCCTAAAAAAATTGCAAAGGTCCTTAAACATTCCCAAAAACCCTCAGCCAATTCCTCTGGTCTTCTATTTTTAAAAAGTACCACAATAAAAGAGAAACCCAATAATGTCACCTGTTCAAAACTTTAGGGAATAACCAACAGAATATCAGGAGCAAACATAAGAAACTTTCCTTCGGCATCCTATAGATGGGTAATCTGCCTCAATTTAAGATGCACTTATCCAAATCCCATTACTCATCAAGCACAGACAGAAAAAACACTGTGTGCTTGATAGGATGGACTGACTGATGAGCCGCAAGTGTGGTCTATGAGACAGGACTTACCAGGCAGCTCACGTCGAGCCAAACTACATAACCACAGACAACATTTTTCTTTCATGTAGGGAATGTCAAAAGTACCTGTATTTTGGGATCAAGTCTATCCTAAAATTAAACCAATAAAATGGAATGACACTAGTCTTTCTACAATATCTTTACAACAAAGCACAAACAACGGCTTTCAAATCGCTGCATTCATTCAGCAGATGACCGATAACCTAATAAGAAATACAAAAGCACCATCAAAACAGCAGAGAGTTGAACTTGCATTTTCATCGATTAAAAAAAAAAATATAAATATTTATAAATCGTCTTTAAAGTGGATTTTAATTGGTCTGTTGTGTACCGACTAGGGGAGCTCCGACTGATTGGCTTCCGATCGTTATCTGCCAATAATGGCTTGGAGAAGTTTGATCGGCAGTCTCTAAAATAATGGAAAAGGCAATGGTGAAATAACAACATTAAAGTACAATGAAAAGCAAGCATTAAAAGGAGGTGCAAAACAATCTTTCATTCAAAAAACAATGCGAAACCCCTGAAATACCCCTTAAATGGAAAACAAATCAATATCATGAATTAAATCAATAAATAAAAGGCATAAGGGAAAGTATGCATAAATAAATGACGCTTACATTACATTGTGCTTTATTGCAAAATTCCCCTAATAATTGCAATGTTTAATGACTTTAGTCTATTAAATCCCACCATATTTGTGACCGGTTCACTTTAATTGTTAAACGAGTGCGTTCACTAGCATAGTTTAAGCAATATCAAAATTAGTATGGAGAAGAGAAGTTTCACTGGTGGCATCTACTTGAATTCCTAATGTTGAGGGTGAACAGCCAGAGAGCTGCCTCTTGATCGACTGGCCGCTTTGCAATAACGAAGCGCATCCCTGTGGTAAATATATGAGCAGATGTACAGTACCGGAGTTCAGGCCTGCTCTTATCACGGCAAGTGTATCTCTGGATCCACATAACAGGCATTGCTCTATTGATTCAAGTCACGGCAGCATTAGGGAGCGATATTTCTTGCGCCGGCTGAAGAGATAAAGCACGTCCTTGGACACCATCACCAGTTTGGTCTCTAGTGCTGCTACATCTAGACATCTATTGCAGCTTGTTAGTGCTCAGCCGAACGGTTCAACGCCGCTAACAAGCAGCACCTAACGACAAGGTCATTCACTCAGTCAAAGTGCCAAGGATGGGGCCTGACCTCTCCAAGACGCCTGACGCCAAGCCGATAAAAGGTCCAGGAGATAATTACAACCACCACTGGACCAGGCCGGCACAGAAAACTAATAAACACTTCCTGTCATGGACCGAATACAATACTCCAGCTGGAGAGAGAAGACAACAAGAAGCACAAAGCAAGCTCCAAATAATGGCAGAATATCCCAGTATGACACGAATATCACCGCAGGGGTAGATGCGCGCAATTAATTAAAATAATCAAGACTATTGAGTGCATCAATGAACTGTTTAAATGCTTAAATTAGTCCGTATGCAAAATTGACAACCAGCCTTAACCAAGCAGCCTGATCCACAGATACATGATGCACAAATCATCATGGTTAGAATCAAAATTATTTGAATGAAATTGAATTTGCTGTATGTTGTGCAAATACAACCCAACATGCAATGAAAGGCTTGTGCGATGGCAAAAACTAAACTTAATCTCGTTTTTTGAGCAATTTCAAATAACTAGTCACCTTTGAACTACTACTAGATTTTCACGCAACCGCTGAAAACTCATCTCTTTCACAGCTGCTTGACCTCATCGTAAAAAAATAATAATAATAAATGGTCTCTATTCATTTATTCCTTCTCTTTCTAGCTTGTGCTTAAACTTGATAGTACAAGCACTTCCTGTGTCTGTTTGCCTCTTTAAGAAAAATCACTTTGTATCCCCCAATTTTAAAATTGATAAGTGTCTGCAAAATGACTAAATGTAGTACTACTTAGTTATTATTAGTAGTTGTTATTATTATTAAAATATATTTAACAAATACCACAGTTTAAAAAAAAAACCTGTTATAGACAGGTTTTTCATTTATTGCAATGGAGGAGTTGGTGGGAATCAAACAGTTGTATTGAAACTGGTAATTTGCAGTGACCGCTTTATCGATTACAACTAGAGCCCGACCGATATATCGGCCGGCCGATATTATCGGCCGATATGAGCTAATTGCATTTAAATCGGCATCGGCGTTTATAACGGCCGATGAAACATGAGAAACAGTCTCATATTCTTCACTCATGTTATGAGTGTTGCATAGTTTGCCCACCAGAGGGCGGTCTGCAGCTCCAGAGTTGCAACAGCGCCAGAAATCCACAAAGAAGAAAGCGATCAGCCAAGCCACCCAGGTGAGTCTGTCGTTCGTCATGTGAAATGATTGTAGATTTAGTTCATACACTGTATATAAAAACGGTGTGGTAGTTCTAGTTAACGGTCCTATCATTATCACTTCTAAATATTCTGTAACATCACTTACAGCCGCTAATGCATTGCTATATTAGATTAGCCACAAAGCTAATACCATGTTTATCAGTGGAAGAGCGCGAACGTTAATAAGAGGTCGAACTATAAAGTTAGCGTTTAGTGCTTATTCTATTGCGGTGTGTTTCCCACATAATGACCGCGTAATGGGCCTTTCACACAGGACGCGGTATGCACAGCGCTTGGCCGCTGGGTTTAGCGTTGCCCTTCAGATACAACGCGATTTGCCCTGCTCTGCGCTATGGCGTAGGCGGAGTTTTAAAAACTTTTAGCGGGAGCTCTTTCATAGTCTGTTGTTCCTCTTTTCGGTCAGCAGCAAACATGTATCTGTCCCGTTGTAAGAAGCGAGCGATAGCGCTAGTCCTGCTGATGAGAATTAAGAGAGAAGCAAGGAAGAAGAGGCTACCCTCAGGCCCAGGGAACAATTTGGTGAATTCAGGCTGGTTACGTTACTCCGCTAATATAGCTTCCTTTTTAGCAGGCCCCTTAAATGCTTGCTATTAACTTGTTTGAAGGTGGTTCTTCTCAAAATTGACAGCGGTGTGTTCATGGCACTAACGTTAACCATTTTGATTCAGACTGCACAAAGAGAAGAGGAGAAGATATACGGGTCCGTTGTGAATGTGTCTGTGAGAGCAAATATAGTGTAGTTACAGTAACTACAGTAGGTGCGTCAGAAATGATTAAATCAGAGGGGACATGTAAATAAATGTGAGCTGAACAAGCGCTTTTTTCTTTTCTTTTTTTTTCTTACATATTGTTTCAAAGCAGCTTTACAGACATAACAGGAAAATGTTGAAATAATATTGTTAAATATAAGGAGGTTAATACCTATTGCTTGACAAATAAAAAAATATATATATATTTCTCATTTTTGCCTATGTAGGAGATCCCTGTTTATTATTATTATAATTCTAATGATGACATGAGTAATGATACATGGTGATATTATTAATACACATGCTTATTCTTTCTATGTCTCTCTTTCTGCCCTACAGATGGCTGAAAAAGGTGAATGATGTAGCAGCAAAAGTGTGGGACTACTTCTGCAAATACTTTAACTTTAACTTTAGTATTATAATTTATTTACAGTACACACACAGACTGTTAAAATCAGCTTCAACTGGAAGAAAGTAAAAGTGTTAAATGTTTAAAATCAGACTGTTTTTTGATCGTTAAAAAATATATACTTTTGATGTGCAATTGTTTAGTGATTGAGACCGTAATCTAAGGCTTTTTTTTTTACATAAATCCCTTCTGGAAAATGGTTTATACAGTCCACATACATAGAACAGGCAGATATTTTGCCATTGAATGTTATGTAAGTGCAGCTTATAGGAAATGGGTCTAATATCCAGTTTATTTTCAAAATCAAAATATCGGCTTATAAATCGGCTCTTTTCAAGTTAATATCGGCATCGGCCCCCAAAAATCCATATCGGTCGGGCTCTAATTACAACGGGAGTCTTCCAGTTTTACCGCTCTGCTTGCTTTGTACTATTTCTTCCAATATGAAGAGTTCTGTTTTCCATGTTTCTAAAAGGATCAGAGTTGGCCATTTAGTCACTGTCTTGATTTAATTATGTATAAAACAGCAATTAATTAATTCAGGAAGACCACTCGCAGCTCGTTTGTGTTTCAACAAACTAGAGTCGACCCACAAAGCAGGTATTTTAGTGCAAATTCTATTAATCAAATTGAATCGTGATTACACTATAAAAATAAAAAAAAAAGTGAAAAGCAATTCCCCTTTCCACAGTTCTCTTGCCCTGAAATCCAAATAATTCCTCTCTCGCCGCTTCCCAGAGCGCCGGGTGCAATCATCAATGATTAACTGTCCAGAGAATGGAGCTCTGGAGATTGCCGTGCACCTCACCTTCATCGAATTCGACATCATCTTCAGTGTGCTGCGGGAAGGGGAAGCAGTTTGTGATCTCCAGACTGTCTTCAACCACCAGTCCAAGCAGAACACCCTGAACCACCTCACTACCCTGGCCCTCCTCCTGGTAGTGCTTAATGATCTTCAACACCACCTGCAGACACACACAAACACACAGCTTGATCAGGAACCGAAGAGGAAACACTTCTTGCAAAACAAAATTTGGGATCGCCGAAGCAAACAGAATATATGATGCAATTTCTCCTCAAGGTGTTTAAAGTGTCTTTGCGTTGCCTTTGCAGGAGCAACAGCGGACAGAAATAACGTTTATATGAGTTTATTGCATGAAGATTTGTGAGGTGTAACCAGGTACACAACTGCACTCACACACACTTGAAAGAACTGGTTAGCATTTAACTACGCAAGCAATAAAAAAGGCAGATTTGCATGCTCTACTAGACTTAAAGCACATGAAAGCAACTAAATGGTATACTTTCCCCAGATTAATTAAAGTACAGTAAGGAAACTGTTTTTCCATTAAGTCTTCTGAAATGTTTATATATGCAAGAGGCATTATCTAATTAAATATGCATTGATTTGCATGCATGAAGCCAGGATCAAAATTTGAGTCACATTCGAGTTAAAGGTTTTTACAGAGGAGATTTTTGATCTCTTTTTGTCACTCCATTAGTCACTACTGTCAACATTCAGAGAGAAAAAAAAAAAAAAAAAAAAAAAAACACAACCATACACTCATGTTTTTAGGAATAAAACGTGTCAAATCTGGCAAGTGATACATGAACAAACCTTTCTGAGAAAGCTTTCATATTAAAGATATGAAAAACTATAAAGTCTGGTCTATTTAAATGCTCATAAAGAATTCTGACTCGGTTCATGAGAGAACAGCCTTTGAAAAGATATGTACTGTAACTGAAATCAACATATGCAAATAATTGAACTGGAACACGATGTTGGATGTTTTCCTTCCACAAAAATGGATATTTGCTTTAAATGGGATGCTCTGCAGTGAATGGGTGCCGTCAGAATGAGTTCAAACCGCTGATAAAAACATCACAATAATCCACATCACTCCAGTCCATCAGTTAATGTCTTTAAGTAAAAAGCAGCATGTTTGTAACAAATCCATCATTAAAGCACTTTAACTTCAAATCATCACTTTCTAATCTACATCGGATATGGCCTCAAGGTGAGTACATTTTCAGCAAATTTCTATTCCTTTTGAAAGCTCTGAATTTCCTGACCCCAATCAGACATGTTTCTACATTAAAAACACATTAGAGAACAATAATAATCATACGTTTTGTACATTTTTATGCTTAATTAAGATGCAGTAATCAGCAATCCATCTCAGCTGACCACTTGCTATCAGCTGACCCGAGACGGATGTTCATTCCAGGTTTATATGTTTGCCCATGTGCTTTAGACCGCTCTAAGGAAAATATTAATGCGTGCAAGGTTCAATTTAAAGACTGGCAGAGAGGGAATATATCTGTCTGTGCTCAAAACAGCCATGAATGTGATGAGCAGGCATGTAGTTTTAAAATAAAAGTTGGAGAGCTAAATGGCAGATTGCTCCTCCATCTTAACGTGGTACTCTGTGACCACTCAGAGCAGAAAAAGATGGAGAAAGACCTGGGGTTAATGGAAGAACAAATACACTCACTGTCTAATTACTCCGTCTGCACAGCCTCTCTGAATACCAATCCACCGGGGGTTTTCTTCCAAGTCCTACAGAAGAGCCAGTTCACGCTGCCCAAGGCCTGATGGGATGTGTTTGTTTTACTCAGAAGGGACACAGCATTTTATACTGCCAATTTCTGATGGCTTACTAAAGTGCATCAGGATATCTGTTATTTCATAAAGAGTATCGAAGCAGGAGATGCATTTAGAGCGTACAGATACTGCACAAACGAGCGGAAGTCACATTTACTGTTATTTCAGCAGATAAGAGTGGAACAAACCAATTCCAACCTCAAATCACTACTATAGACAACATTTGTTTTTTTATACACACACACACACACACACACACACACAGTGAAACATGATTTTATGACATTAGGTTGCATTAATTGTTCTCAAATGCTTCTATTGGCTCACCAAAGTGGACAGAAGACGTGCTTCAACATCATCTGACTAATCAAAATTTAGCAGAATCTTTTAAAAACACTGCTGTGCTTCTCGAATGCAAAAACATGTCCTGTATGTATGATTCAACATGAAATTTTAAAAAGTTTGTGTGAATATTAATAGGGCCCTGCAAAAATAACTTCATAAGCTTGAGAAAGTGTCCAGTCAGGAATCTTATTAAATATTCATGAGCCAAAACCTTTACAACAGTAGGATGTTACTTGTAAAGCTGATCAGGACACACTTAACATCATTCTGTCAGTCAGCAAGTTATGCCTGCTGCGTAAATGTCATCTGATATAATTAGTATTCGATAGATAGATATTTAATTTTTAAAGAGATTAAAACATACTGCAAGAATGCAAAAATAAATCAAAATAAATGCAGACTATAAAAACATCAATCTTATTAACCCCAAACTTTTGAATGGTAGTGTATATTAAAGTCAACAACCACAAAATAAACCCACACACAGAGCAGCTTTACTCAATAATATGAACGTAAAGCAATGCAACTGACCAATCAGAATAAAGCATTCCAGATGGTGGCATAACAAGGTGCAATAGAGTTTAGATCAATCATTTTTTTGCATGAAGAGTCATTAAAAGGAATCATAAAGGCACCGACATCATTAAGTGGAATCGTAATCATTAAAAACCTTACGATTCCCCATCGCTCCCCTCCTGTAGCCTGAAGCTGCATGGAACAAATCTGCCATCATTTACCACATTCATAAAACAGAGGCAATATTACACAATTCTCTGGGTGCGAGTAACATGTCAAGCCCAAATGAGCGGACAGCGCTCGCCACATCCCAGCTGTAAAGATATATGAAGCATTTCACGGTGGCACGTTAAATTAATTATAGATGGACTCCCTGTAAACAAAGTCATAACCTTTGGCTTTAAAAACTCCACACAGATGGTGGTCTGACATATGGTGGGCGTCCATGGCACCTCATTTCCACATGAGCCAGAGGCTCTATAGGTTGCGTTCCAAAGCTGATTTGTGCCTTTTGAGGGTTTGTAACATGCTTTAAGGTCAGCAAAAAAAAAAAACAAAGCTGTAAATTCAATACTCTCTGAGCTGAGCCCTGCCAATCTGATCATTTCGAGTCGAGGCGTCATGCTGGAAGATTTGTGAAAAAGCCTGTTCCCCCAAATCATTCAGGAGGGAAGTCACACACCTGCTTCCTCAAATGAACGGAGCTGCGCTTGGTTGGCCAATACAGTCAGTAAAACACAAAGCCAGCGGCAAAGACGACGAAGCGCGGTGAAACACTCCATACGGCAGAGAGATGCGAGGGAATACGGATGTCACTAATTGCCTGAGCAGTTGTAACGCATAAGAGAACAGGAAACAGCAGCATCCAATTTCCTGTTGTTCCAGTCTTAGGGTTTGTATCATCACTCATTTGATTCAAGGCAATTAATGGCTGATTAAACGACTAAACATGCTCCACTCCTCACTGATCTTAATTGTTTAATATATATATAAACATTAACATTAATCTACTGTCATTAACAGTTATGTGAGGCAAAATAAAGTTACACATTTCTTAAAGGGTACATAACATACACCATTTCATCTAATCTCATGTTAATCTTGAGTACCTATAGAGTAGTACTGCATCTTTCATATCTCCAAAAGTCTTTTATTTTTTTTTATCGGATTTATAAAAAGAAATACAGCTTTCCGATTCTTTGCGGAAAAAGTCGAGCTCCTGGAGGCGTGACGTGGGCGGAGCTAGAATAATGATGTTCTGTGTTGTTTCCAGCAAAAGACAGAAATCTGATGCAGTTCTACTTAAATGTATGGGGTGTTTTATCACAGGGACGGCTCCATGTTTTAATAGCAAACGATGTGTAAATCCAGCATTGACCCGGGACTCGTTTATAAAACATTCGTCACTCAGATGACCAGAACACACAAATGGACTTGATAATTATCAGGCTACACTGGCTACCAGTTGCCGCTCGCATTAAATTCAAGGTACTGATGCTTTCCTACAAGACGACCACTGGCACGACACCAACTTACCTAAACCTGGTTAAATCTTATGTGCCCTCCAGAAGTTCACACTCTGCAACTGAACGACGCCTTGTGGTAATATCCCAACGAAGTTCAAAAACCACAATCCTTTTCCTGGACTGTGCCCAGCTGGTGGAATGACCTCCCAATCTCGATTCGTCTTTACTCACTTTCAAGAAACATCTAAACCTCATCTTTTTCGCCTGCACTTAACCAACTAATAATAGCACTTTTCCTTTTGTCTTTTCATAAAAAAAAATAAAAAATTCCTAGCTATGCGATCTGTACTAGACTAACAAACTTGTCATGGCACTTGTATACTGTAGTTGTTCTATTCTTGACTTGACTGCTTCTATTGTTCTCAATTGTAAGTAGCTTTGGATAAAAGCGTCTGCTAAATGATTAAATGTAAATACACTCCGTTACTGCCCCAGAAAAGTAAACTGCATCCACTGTTCATGTAACGCTAGTTCTTTGGGAAGCTGAACAAGGTAAACTTTCCCTCACATCCAAAAACACACACCTATTTGGAGACATTCTCAAACAAATCCTATGCAGCGCTGCCGACGATTTCCTGATGAAGCATGTTGATTGCACGTTTGTTTGAACTCAGAGGGAGTGTCAGCCACATTAAAAAAAGTTAACAGTTTAAGTCATTTGTGGATTTGTGCTTATTGGAGACGCGAACCATTTCAAACGATTCAGTTCGAGTTGGTGAACTGGTTCAAGAAGATCCGGTTACATCGAATGATTCATTCGCGAACCAGATATCACAAACTGCTTTGTCTTCTCTTCCGTGTCTGTTGTGAGAGTTCAAAACAATGCTGAAAAGTCGTAGTTTTTGTTATTTTTGGACCTTAAAATTTTTTTTAACTGACCCTCTGATGTCACATGGACTACTCTGATGATGTTTTTCTTACCTTTCAGGACATGAACAGTATACCGTGCACAGTTTCACTGAGAAATCTCGGACTAAATCTAAAATATCTTAAACTGTTCCAAAGATAAACTGAGGTCTTACGGATTTGGAACGACATGAGGGCGAGTTATTAATGACAATTTAGATTTTTCGATGAACTAACCCTTTAACATTAACCAATTGCCTGTGCAACCATGCTGACATCAGCTGAAAAGAAAACAGTTTAAGGCAAGAGCTACTTTTAACATTTTGACACGTTAAAAGCTCTAGTCCGCTTTATGCAAAAGCATCTCATAACAATCAGACAACAACAGCGTTGCCACAATCAGCTCATATCCTCCACTCACTTGCCCTGAACCCCGTCAGTCAAACAAGGCATCAGCGTGGGCCTAAGGAACCTCAGGGGGCTGGCTTTTACCATGGATTCAAAGCAGCGCTCCACCCCCCCTGTTCTCCTTCTCCATCAGCTGGGTGTCAATAACAGAATACTTAATGAGGGCATGCAGCATGCGTTCCAGCAGCAGCGGCGCTTTGACTCCTGTTCACGGGGCCGGCACAGACTACACAGCCCCATCAAAGCAGCAAAACACAGCCTCAACACTTCATCTAATGATCACCTGTGAACTCAGGAGAATTGCACGCTTGCCAGTTCTATTTTTGATAGGCGCTTTTGTTTTGCAGTGACTAGCATTCTCTCTGCGGCGTACTGCGAGTGTCCTTTCTTGCTTTCAAACTTGCCTCAGCTGAGGGGTGACGCAATCCACAAGCCCAAGGCTATCAGGCATAAACACATTCCCCACGGATCACGCTGACGTGAACGTCTGTCCCTGTCAGTTAGCCGAACAATGACACGCAGACATAGCCTGATGACTGTAGCTTGGGTAGGACGAGGCCTATGATCCATCTTCATAAAACAATGACGAAACTAAATCTAACAACCACACACTAAACCGCCTCGTAAAATGAACAGCCTGAGACAACATCGTAACTGAACGGTTTAACACCAAGCGTACAAATGAGCTCGTACTTCAGATTTGCAATGCTGGAAGGAGAAACCTGGAGAGCTTGATATAAGGCCTAGCAGTGAAATGTCAAATAACAACTGGAAACAAAAACTAAATTTAAAACAAAATACTGTACTGATTATTGCCATAACTTTTTTCTTGTTAATTTTAACAAATTAATTATTTAAACTATAGAGAATTAAATCATGTACAGTTTATTTATTTTTTTACTCGTGTTTTTTTGGACAAAATGTATTAATAAAATAAAAATAGATTTTTTCACACACATGAAAACGGGATAAAAGATGTAAAACATTCTTAGGGCAAACGTTAAAGGAACAATTCACCTAAAATTTAAATTACCATCAGAATTCACTGATATTATTTACAGATAATCTCATCTGCTGCTGTAAATCTCATTTGTGGTTTTCAAACTTCAAACAATCACGTGGCAAGTGAGAACATATTGTATAGTGTGTTAATAATGCATCTGAAGTCATTATTAAGGTCAGCACCATTAGTTTAACAAGCGCAAATGAGATTTAATAACCCCAGTTGAGAGGAAAGCGATTGAAAAATTGGTATTTTTTAATTATATATTTCACTCTGTTCCTCTCACAAAGCTATTTTATGTCTTAAGGCCTGAAATAAATCAAAATTTCAAATAAGCAACTTTTTGGGAGCTTGAAGTAATTCATCCAGTCTTTTTATTTGCAAAAGAGCAGCTCTGCTTAATATCTCCTTTTGTGCTCACAGAAGAAAACACTATGGCAAGTATTTAAACATAGGATGGATGAAAACAATGGACAGATGCAAGCGACTGTCCCATCAAGGTCATCCTACATCCAAAATGCAGTAACTACTACAGCGGATAGTGCCAGGATGTGCTTTTCTTGAGACAACTTCGCCCTCTGTTGGCAGTGATGCATAACGCAGGCCACTGCCACATCAGTACTGCATCAACCTCAAACTCAGACAAGCTCTTTAATTAAGCAAGCCCTTCAGTTCTACTGCACACCAGGAGATAAACAACAGACTGTCCGCATGCATTACGCTGATGGTAATTGGAGGGTTAAGATCAAATGCCAAACTCTCGACAATCTTCAGCCTTTATCTACCGGGAATCACTGGTCTGTATAAGGGAATGCAGGCTAATGGTGTAGAATGACTTCCAAAAACAATTCCATTAAGCAACTTTTCCACTGTGAAAACGTTTTAGAACTAGAGCAGATCATATTCATATATTTCAGCCAGACGGGCAAAGTGAGCCTTAAATCAATAAACGACGTTCTGTGCTGGTGATGGTCTCAGACCGGATTTATTTTCAATATTTTAAAGAATGTTTGTAACAAAACAGTAGCAGTTAGCCCCTGACTTCCATAGCATCAAATAAAGCAAATATGGAATACTGTGGAAGTCAAAGGTTGAGGTCGTCCGTTTTGCCAATTTATCGGCACCGATAGTTGATTGCTGGAACAATCGGTTATCGGCAAGAATTCATGCCGATATTTTTCCAGGTTGCATCCGTTGCTGGAGCGACTGAGAAGGCTCGGTTTCATTGTACAGGGCAAGAGCGGCCTCTAGTGATTGAAATCACTGACAGCACATGCTGTTTGTTTAGACACATAACACTGCACACTGAGCAGAGCAAGAAACTTAGTTTTTGTTCAGCATCCATTTTAAAACCTATCAGTTAATCAATTAAGTTTTCAACATTAATTACGCATTCGGTGTCTGGGAGTAACCTTAAACTGCTTACAGTTATGTAATTTAATTACTAAATAAATGTCATTGCAATCGGTTACAGGTACGGAGAACAAAAAATACAGTTAAATTAGTTACTTGAGAAAATGTTAAGGGGGACTCATTTACATTTTTCACACACCCACATAGAGATTTAATTGCATCAAGCACTGATCAGCACATAAATTTCTTTTTTTAATTATCACTCAGTCAGTTATGGATTACCTTGGAAGGGGTTTGTCTTTCACAACTTTTGTGTCTCCTAATATGGGACACTGGAGCACAAAACCAGTTATTAGCAGCACGGGTATATTTGTAGCAATTGCCAACAATACATTGTATGGGACTAAATTATCGATTTTATCTTTCATTATCATTACGAGGTTACGTTAAGATCATGTTACATGAAGATATTTCATATTATATATATATTAAGGGGGGGGGGGTTACATTTTTCACAACCCCCCATAGAGATATTTTTTATAAATTACACTGCTGTAAAATACGTTACACCAATTTCAGGAGTTAAGGACACGGAATAGGAAACATGATTATTCAATAACAGCTTCATTTCCTATTTGGGTTCATGTATATGCTTTATTTCTTCAGATTAGCTGCGCCCATATTTTCAGCGCGCTTCTTTGATACAGTGAAGGCTGAGCTTCACCTACAACCTCCAGCTGAACACAACACGAGTCTCCGACAAACTAAACATAAGCACTCACCAGCCCATCGATCTGGATCTGTTTCACCGGGGTCTCCAGCGGACTGGAGCCAGAAGCAGCGGATTCTTTACGGCTGGCCATTGTCTGATGAAGAAGGAAAGGGCCAAAGCACATGCAAGAAGCTTTATCCGGAACGACGCGACTACTTCCTGTGTGAAAACTTAAGAAGAAGACCTTTACCTTGTCAAAATAAGAGTCGCGATTTATCGACCTAAATTAGTTATTCTGACGTTTTTGTCCTAAAATTAAAAGCACGAATACTGCATTGCGATATTAATCACATAATAATTTAGCAGCTCACACTAGAAGTTAACTGACCACATACAGCGCATTGGCTGTATTTAAAATAGAGTAGTTACTGGACTACTGCGTAGTGAGCAGTGCATACTGCATACTATTAACCATAATCATTTTAAACAATAGATATTACGCAAAAGTAAACGTTTGAAACAGTGGTATATTGATGTCAACCGTCATTATGCTGCAGTTATCGTCACGCAAACGGAAAAAAAAATATTTAGTGTTTTTGTTTTCAAATAATTAAAAATAACATTGCATTGTGGGATGGCTACAAAGAATATTGATAATTCTGCAAATGGATTAAATATAATCGAACCAAAAAAAATGTCATGTCTATGTAATGTGGTGCTAATAATATCCTGAGCAGTGGCGGTTCTACACAGAGGCCTAGGGAGGCCCGTGCCTCTGTAGACATGTCCCTGGCCACCCCCGTGCTGGAAAAAATAAAAAGTAATATGATTTTACGGGCGAGTACCAAAAGCGGAACTAATGTGACGCAACGTTCTACACAGGTAAATTAGTGCAGCGCACCCAAACACTTAGGGACTTAATCATATTCATGGATGCAAACATCGCGTATTTTTCACATCAGTTTGGGTGACTTGGTCATCTGAAGCAATTCCATAGCTTAATGTTATGGACAATAGACTATTTACATCATTAAATTAAAGTTTACGGAAACCTTGTTTTCCCTCCTCTGTGGCTGTCAATCATTCTCCATTCACTAATCAAATGGCACGCACCTCGTCCATTTACAGCAGGATGCATGGTAAAACTCTCTCCAATATTATATACTCACAATTATAATGCTTGATCTGTAGATAAAAAGTCTGTGGATTTGCATAAAATGACTTTTATTTTGATCACATACGTGAATGAAAAAAGCTGATTCGCGAACCCGCTCTGAAGTCATTATTTGACTCAAATGATTCACGAACCCGCTCTGAAGTCCCGATCTGACTCAAATGATTCGCGAACCCGCTCTGAAGTCATTATTTGACTCAAATGATTCACGAACCCGCTCTGAAGTCCCGATCTGACTCAAATGATTCGCGAACCCGCTCTGAAGTCCCGATCTGACTCAAATGATTCGCGAACTCGCTCTGAAGTCATTATTTGACTCAAATGATTCACGAACCCGCTCTGAAGTCCCGATCTGACTCAAATGATTCGCGAACCCGCTCTGAAGTCCCGATCTGACTCAAATGATTCGCGAACCCGCTCTGAAGTCCCGATCTGACTCAAATGATTCGCGAACCCGCTCTGAAGTCCCGATCTGACTCAAATGATTCGCGAACCCGCTCTGAAGTCCCGATCTGACTCAAATGATTCGCGAAACCGCTCTGAAGTCATGATTTGACTCAAATGATTCGCGAACCCGCTCTGAAGTCCCGATCTGACTCAAATGATTCACGAACCCGCTCTGAAGTCCCGATCTGACTCAAATGATTCACGAACCCGCTTTGAAGTCCCGATCTGACGCAAATGATTTGCGAACCCGTTCTGAAGTCGCGATTTGACTCAGATGACGCAAATGATTACGATGACTCAAATGATTCGCGAACCCGCTCTGAAGTCATTATTTGACTCAAATGATTCACGAACCCGCTCTGAAGTCCCGATCTGACTCAAATGATTCGCGAACCCGCTCTGAAGTCCCGATCTGACTCAAATGATTCGCGAACTCGCTCTGAAGTCATTATTTGACTCAAATGATTCACGAACCCGCTCTGAAGTCCCGATCTGACTCAAATGATTCGCGAACCCGCTCTGAAGTCCCGATCTGACTCAAATGATTCGCGAACCCGCTCTGAAGTCCCGATCTGACTCAAATGATTCGCGAACCCGCTCTGAAGTCCCGATCTGACTCAAATGATTCGCGAACCCGCTCTGAAGTCCCGATCTGACTCAAATGATTCGCGAAACCGCTCTGAAGTCATGATTTGACTCAAATGATTCGCGAACCCGCTCTGAAGTCCCGATCTGACTCAAATGATTCACGAACCCGCTCTGAAGTCCCGATCTGACTCAAATGATTCACGAACCCGCTTTGAAGTCCCGATCTGACGCAAATGATTCGCGAACCCGTTCTGAAGTCGCGATTTGACTCAGATGACGCAAATGATTACGATGACTCAAATGATTCGCGAACCCGCTCTGAAGTTGGGATGTGGTATAGTTTCCACATACTTGTCTAAGTCCAATTTGAATAATAAAAAAAGAGTTTTATAGCCAGTAAACTTTTGTTTATAGCTAAATGTGAAATTTAGCCAACAGGAAACATAAATTAATTATGTAATATTTTCAAGTATTCTCTTTTGAATGGTCAAACAATCCAAATGAAAACAAAGAGAAGTCACTTACAAAATAACACTTAATAAATGGCAAAAAGTCTGACCAAAATTTTTCAGTGTAGAAGCATTGCCAAAATAAATGAATGAAGACTTCTTCAGAAGAATGACAAAAACAGCAACTCGCGTCAATGTCTAACTTTAGTTGGGTAACATTTGTGAAATAACTTAAATGTTATTTATTTTACTTTGTTGGTAAGCAGTTATCTATGAGACAAGGTCCATACTTTCTCCCAAGGTATATTCTCCACAACGCTATTCCAATTAGGTATTATGAAAGAGAGCTCTAATTTTATAGTTATTTTTTTCTTGATCTGTAGAAAAGCAAACATTTCCGATCATTGTGTGAGTTAAATTCAGAGTGTGAGTACATGGCCATGTACTTACAATACCTTGTTTGGTGTGTGGTTCACATTTGTCTGCTGTGCTGTAAATAAACAATCGTGGAGCAAAAAGCCCAACTCTTCTGGTTCAACGTCTTGAGGACTTTTTTTTGCATTTGCATTTGCATCATGCTTTTTTTGTTTTACTGGAAAGACACACTGCAACAAAAATCCATTGAACACTTCAACATGGATTTGACTATGAATACTTAAAATCACTTTGTGAGCTCAGTTTTGAAGCGTTTCATATTACCATGGTTTTGCGCACTGAAAGATTATTAAAAGCTTATTATATTTTTAGCCTGCACAATACATTTAAAATAAACATAATTGAATTGTATATTATTTCTGTGTAGTGTAAGCATTATAAATATATACACTTCTGAATTCTTGACATTCATATATAAATATTAAATTGTGAAATGATTGCCTGATTGAATTTTATAAGAGTACTAATAGTAATTTGTTTTTATTAACATCTTTAGATTGTGTAAAATTACTGTGTAGATTTTTTCAAGAATTACTTTTTGTATTTATTTGCATTACATTTAAATAAAATATGTTGCCATTTTTAATGTGCCCCTTTGGTTAAACACTGGCCCCTCCTTGGCCCCCCTAGTAAAATTTGTCTAGAGCCGCCACTGATCCTGCGAAAAAAAAAAAAAAAATGCAATATAACCTGCATATTTGCTAAATGAAAAAGTGCACCTTTGACAATCACTAAAGAATCACTAAACAGCTGCCGTGATTAAACTTATTGTACAATAAAATATTTTGATTTATAGAAAACCAAATAGGCACAGCAATCTGGAAAGACTAATATTTTTCAATATTCCTACTAATATTTCTTATCCCACTCATATTTTTCCAGACCTGGAAACCACTTAAATCAAATTCCATACTTTTACAAACTTCGTTTGAACCATGACACCAATAAAGAATTTAACATTTTAGATAAACTAATTAATAACACAAAACCCATTTGCATTATGCCTACACACCACAAGACCGGGTTTCAGATTTAGAAAGTGTTCTTGCAGCTAATCAGAGGAATCTTCCAGGTTTTCTTTTTTCCAGTTCCACAAACTCACGAATCCTCTCATTATAACGTAGTAAACAAGCATAGACATGATGTAAATAAGCGATTATCTGTGTGAGTGAAATATGGCCAACTTAATTAGTATTCACTTAAACAGTCTACATAAGAACTGTCCATTGTTCACTCTCAAACACACACACCAAAAAAAAATTATGTATGCTCTTCAGGTGGTAACTCAACCTCACAGTACAGTTAATTCCATATTGCAGCTTGTTATTTGTTCATTTGTTGTCGTCAATTAAAAAAATATTTTTTCTGTTGCTCTTTCTGAAAAACGCTTTAAAAAAAATAAATAAAAAAGGCTCTATGGTTTTTGTTAAACACCATAGATCCCAATCAATAAAAATACTAAAGAAAAATGGTCAGATGAAAAACATTCAAATCAGTATCAAAATTTAATCACAAGTGCATAAAAATTCCAATTGTATGCAGGAGTTTAACAAATCTTTAAAAATCATAATTGCCATTAAAAGAGAGATACAAAACATTGAACTATTGGGTTGTTAAATCCACTTGGGTTTCAAAAAAATAAACCTTTGTCTCTTAAATGTGACATTATTAAAAAGTTAAAATGTACACATAACTAACTCTACTACAAATGTAAACTTACTGGGATAACGCTTATGAAGGAAAATAAAAACAGAACAATGGAAGAAAAAAAAGCAATTAGTGAAACTGAAAAATTCCAATGGTTTTGACAATATGGAGGTCCAACATGTACTACCAAATAACACCTTTGTAGGTACGATGTCTTCATGATCTCCTTTAAAATTGGCCCCAAAGGACAAAAACTGATACAAAAAGCAACAGTAGCAAAACAGAACTATTAAATACAACTACAAAAAAATAAAATAATAAAGAGTATGCATCTATACAATATGGAACCGCGGTCCTGGCGTGGCGATAATGTCACTGTACGGCTCGGTCTGCGTCAGCTCGATGGCCTGCTGTTTCTTCAGCACCAGGAAGCTGTAAAACTTGGCCGCAGCCTGTTTGTTGTTGTTGTTTTTGCACAGCTCGAGCAGACTGATGGACTGGGCTCCAGTTTTAGCCACCACGCGCTGCCAAAACAAAGAAGAAAATGAGGAAACATGCTTTGAACACTTTTCTTATGAACATATACATATCTCATGGTCCAAATACAAACCTGAAGACCGTGAAGCATCTGCTGAGTTCTCTTGTTCCACCGACGCTCCTCTTGATCCTGGTCTCCTCCTTGTCCCTCCTCACCCTGTTGATGAAAGCACATTGAACAATTATCAATAACATATGAAAGATGAAACTTTTTTTTTTTTTTGATGTGATAGTAATTGCAGAATTTTCTTCCACCTGTCAGTGACAAACGTCTCACCTCTTCATCACTGTCTTCCTTGTCTTTCTCCTTGTTTTTGTCATCTAATAGGTCCAGCTCTGGTACCAGTGTCGAGAGGTTAGTGCTGTCCTCAGGAGGAAGATCCACCTGGGGCATGTCGAGCGTTTGGGAAAGTATTGACTGATCCACGGGTTGAAGCGTCTGATCCAACACTCCTATTTGCTGGAATGACAATTGAGCACCATTAGGCTTCATTCCACACCCTTAAAGCAGAATGATTATCTGGTTGTCTTACAGGCAAAGCTGCATCCTTCTCAAGTGTCTTGCGCTTGGCTCCACGCGGGCGAGATGGAGGCGGCATCATGGACTCATCCAGAGCAGTTCTGCTGCCCTCCATAGAGGAAGCCTGCAGCATACTGGGCTCCTCCATGATGGTCTGATCTGTAGTGCACAAGTAGGAGACTTTCACTTGAGGCTTTCAAACGACTGTGACAAACCATAAAACCAAGAAAAAATATTGAGTTGTTGTTACTTGAAATAAAATATAATGTTAACTGTATATAATAATAATAAAAAAAAAAAACTTATTTCAGCTAATTGCCATTTTTGTTAAGCTTAAGTTGTACTAAAACTAGAACATTAATAAATACTATATGGATATTTAAATAAATTACAAAATTACAAACACACATCAATATGAAAGTGACGTGGCATGTGGCCAAGTAAGGTGACACATACTCTGAATTAGTGATGTGCATTTGTCCCATCCAAAGTGCTCACACACACGCAGCGTGGACACACACGCAGAGCAGATATTATTTGGGGAAATATTTCATTATGTGTTTTCGACTCCGTACTTTACAGGTAGATGTATTTGAAATCTATTTTTGTTTTTTATATGTTTAAAAATATTGTTATTATCCACTGTAAACATTTTTAAATCTTTTTAATTTAACATTTTCACCCACTTCTATTTTCAATTGCATTATCATGTTCTCTAATTACTACAGTACTATTAGATCTATTTTACATCCATATTACTTGAATACTTTTTATTCAGTTAAACGTATTTTACTTGTTCACACCTCTCACTCACTTGTGGTCCCCAGAGCCCAGTTGAAAACCCGTCTGTTAAGCTACAGCAGTCTTTCTTATATAGCCACTCAACAGAAAGTCAAGAGCTTACCAATGACGTCACTCCTGTGACCCAGCACCTCTTCTCTAGGCACTTCTGGGTTCTCCAGCTCCTTCAGGAAGTCTTCCAGGCTGTCGGCCTCTCCTCCCTTCCTCCTCTTCCTCAGTTCATCAGGCACCAGTGGAGTCAAGCAGCGAGTAAACATCTACAACAGACACATTTCCAGGGGTTAAAGCAAAAAAAAAAAAACTTATTTCCAGGGGCAGGGCAGCACATTGATATCACAATGACTGTGGCATCTTTAACATTTGAAAGGATACTTTGGCAAAGTTATCGCTTTCTTTATTCAAACTGATTTTATTCCCCATGAATATATAGTTGACCTTAAGAATGAAAGCTATTTCAGACATTAAATAGGAAAATAGGAGCTATATCACTGCTTATCGACACTAGGGGTGTGACAATACACTTATATAAATAAAGAAATGTTTCACTAAAACGAGGCAATACATTAATACTACTTTTCAGAAATTTTGAATGACAAAATATTTGTCTTTTAATAACAAATTAAAAATAGAATTAATCTAGGGCTGTATCTAATTAATATTTTGGGTAATCAAGTAAACTACTGATTATTTTTAACAACTGAGTAGTCTGATATTTTTTGTAACAAATAGACCTAAGTGAAAGCCAGTCTTTAGTATGACTATTTATATATAAACTAACGATGAGGTCAAATAAAACATTAAAACCAAGTAATTACATGGTTTTCTTGAACAACTCTGTTAAAATATGCCAATACATAATATGAACATAACCAACTAAAGTTATCAAGAATTATAACAAATCCCTGCAGAGGCTGCTAATGGCCTGGTGACGTTTCACTTTACAGTGTGATTAAACTATGTTTAAATCAATTTATTCTTAATATTTGGCCACATGCAAGCTCAGAAACTTATTTTGAAATCACGATGTATAGTAAATGTCACATTTAGAAACAGGTTCATGTATTTTCCTGTGTTTGCAAAGGTTTATAATTGATTTACATAACAAATCTGGTGAGATAATGCACAATGCTTTCCCAGATGAACGTTAAATTACAGATAAGTTACCAAGAGATCATGTGTGAATAGGGCGCTTTAAAAAATCCCAGTAAATTTGGTCTGGCGATCATATTGTTCTTTTGGTGATGACGTGATTACTCTGAGCTGTTTACAAAGCGCCACTGCTTTTAATTAGTTTTTTCTATGTAAATATGCGTTAAACATATTTTTGGCCATTTCGCCTCGCAGCTTTTTTATGTAGGACTATATTTTTCCAGAATCCAAACGCTGCATACCGGTGCCAGAGAACTTTTTGCCCTGCATTTCCCTTTATTTTAGCCCTGAGACTGATGTTACAGTGACGTGAGATCAACCATCACCTTCAGCAGTCGGCCGTTCCAGAGAGGCTGTGCAGGCAATGAGAACAGCTTCTCTACACCCCCAGTTTCCTTCCACATCATCAGTTTCTTAGTAGGAGGAGCCAAATCCAGCGTGGTGACGATATCAGAGTAGTCACTCAACTGAGCGCGGATGGTCTTACTGTCCAACTCCTTCAGACTGTCCACAATGAGCTTTCTCTTTCTCTTAGCCTTGGTCTCTTTCACTGAGAACAGATCACAAGTGTTGCATTAATAGATATTCAGGCCACAAAAATCTAAATATACATAGTTGAAACAAGCTGTTAGACTGAGATTTGAAATTTGATCATTCAATGTAATGTTTTTGTTCATTTTTACCAGTAATGTCGATGGGTTCCAGAGCAAAAGCTTCGTCTTCATTAGGCACCAGAGTGGTCTGTTCTGTCTGGTCTGTGGTGTTGGGAAGAGGCTCCACTGGTCCAGAGTCTGGACTGTCAGGGCCGACAGCAGCTGAAATGATCATTTAGACACATTATGAGATTAAAAGACTTCACACTTGTATTTGCTGTTCATATTTGTTTAAAAATGCAACAAAAAAACTAAATGCATTTCAAATACTTATTTCTTGCTCAATAATTCATCATAGAATAAGTTACTTACACCAGTTTATTACACTATTTTACAATATCCTTGTTACTTTCTTACTATAATAATAACAGTACAAAATGTATAATTACAAGCAACTAACCCTTAGCCAAACACTAACTTAATGTAAATGTAAAATATTTACATTAAATGTAACCAAATATTTTACAATCTTGAAAAAAGTGCTTGAAATTGTAGGATTAAGTAATGTTTTGAAGTTGTCAAGAAATATTAAATATTTGATTTGGATTAAACAAATTACTTAGTTATCAGTGATGATATCAAATATTTTCCAGGAAATTTGATTTTGTAACGTAGGCAATTAACACAGACACAAAAATTCTTGATTTGTATATTTCAATAAAAACTTGATATGGCATAATTCACATTTCTAGTTATTTTATAGAGACAAGCTATAACTAAGAAACTGTGTCAGATTTACGTACGAGAAAAAGCATCAAAGTCGTCGTCATCATCGCCGTGGTCTTGAGGCATCATCACACTGTCTGTGATAGTAGGAGGATCATCGAATATACCACCACCATCCTCCACTGAGATTGAGCAGACACAAAGTTTAGCATCACATCATCATTTGAAACACTACACAAGTCAAATTAATTGGAACTTACTCAGAATTCCACCATCACTGTTTTCCAGGTTGTTGTCCCCAAAGTCGTCATAGTCAAGGTTGGTTGATTTCTCAGGGAGGTGAGCGGGACCAGGCTCAGCTTCCATAAGAAGGGTGGCAGCAGAGGATCCATGGATGATGTCCACCTCGAAAGCATTCTCTTCTCTCATTATCTCACGGTCATCCATGCCAAAGTCACCTGATATGACATTACCAGCATTAAGATAAGTAGAACATTGATCAGGTGACTCACTAGAATGAATAAATACACTAGAATTAGTACACAGACTGCTCAGATGGGGCATCCAAGTATCACAATAATCCACAAGACTACAGTTCATCAGTTAACTTGTGAAGTGAAAAGCTGCATGTTACAGCTTTTTGTGATCGGCCTCAAAAATCATTATCAGAGCACCCCTAGTTTTAATATAGAAAATAGCTAATTAATGTATTTGAATGGAAGTGCACAAAAAAAGAAAATAAACCAACACAAATATATTTCAGACCTGTTGGGAAACATTGATAAAAACGAAAATCTTTTGAGTTTTTACCAAAGTCATTGTCGGCCATGAGACTGATGTTTCCTACTTCTTCCCTCATGGTGATCTCTTCAACACGGCTCTGGTTCAGGGTGAACTGCTGTGCTACATCTATATCACTGAAATAGAGGAATTATATCCATAAATCATAAACGCAGTCAGACTCAGAAGGAGTCATTTACCCTGGAAGAATTTCACATAGATGTTTTTAAAATTCTAGGACCACTGTGAGGTTGTATACAGCGAGCAAAGTGACACCAATTACAATATAAATATTTCATATACTGCCTAGGGCTTAACATACACTTAACATTTTGTGTTAAAAATAACAGAAGACGTCAAGTGTTTCTTACTCCAGATCAGGAAGGGGCTGGTCAAAATCGTGGAACTCCTCTGGTAAGGTGATGGCGTTGTATGCAGCCTCACGGTTGTCTTCTGGCAGATCAACGACTCCTACAAAACACAATGCATTCTAATAAATACAGACAGTCAAACCCAGGTGACTTTGAAATCTCTAGATTTCACTAAAATGTGCGTTCAGTTTCACTACCTGGGCGGAAAGCCATTTTAATCTTGATAAACGCTTCATTACAATCAGCCAGAAGATATTTGGCTTTTCTATGGTAGATCCTCACCACACCCAAGAGAAGATGACCAGATGTACGCAGAGCCATTTTCACCTATTTTAACAGTAACAAAACAGAATTCACATATGCATTGACACACACTATCCAAAAGAAAACAAGCAGCAGCGTAAAAGACGTACCTTTGGTGAAATTATGCTTTCCACGCTGCTCTCCAGGTTGCATTCAAAGACGTGTGCTTTTGTCAGCTTCTTGTCCCAATGGGCCGCCAGCCAGATCTTGGCCAGCGGCCCACGTTTACTGAGGACAAAGTGGGCGTAAAACATTGCCCTGGTGTCTGGTCAAAGCTCCCCGAGATCTCTCTGCTACACCTGGAAAGAAACACAATAGCATTCGTTCAAAACTTAAGACCATAGTAATGTCTCAAAACCTATGCGCCGGAAGATGACCACCTAGGCAGCAATTTAAAGGGTTAGTTCACACAAAAAAAAGAAAATTGTGTCATTACTGACTTACCCTCATGTCGTTCCAAACCCGTAAGACCTTCGTTTATCTTCGGAAGACAATTTAAGATATTTTAGACATAGTCCGAAAGCTTTCTGTCCTTCCATTAAAAATGTATGTACGGTATACTGTCTATGCAGTCACTGCAGTGTTGTGGAAGAGAAGGCAATGCTGAATAAAGTTGTAATTTTTTTTTGGACCAAAATGTATTTTAGATGCTTCAACAAGTTCTAACTGACTCTCTGATGTCACATGGACTACTTTGATGATGTTTTTACTACCTTTCTGGACATGGACATTATACCGTACATACATTTTCGTTGGAGGGACAGAAAGCTCTTAGACTAAATCTTAAAATATCTTAAAATGTGTTCCAAAGATGAACGGAGGTCCTACCGGTTTGGAACAGTATGAGAGTCATTAATGACATAATTTTCATTTTTGGGTGAACTAACCCTTTAAGAACCATTGGCAGCTCATTAGTTTTGAGATACAGAATACACGAGAATGATTTAATGCATAATTTATACTGCACAACCAACCATCGTGTGCAAGACTCCAAAAACACAGGTTTAGATTTAGCTGTAGAAATTATTCACTTAGTTGAGTTAACTTACTAGTCAGATGTATTACTGTATTAATAGCATTTAAAAGGATTGCCCGCCTTTACATCAACATTAAAACGTAAAAAAGCGAGGTAACGTTAAAACATAGTTGCCCGCCACCAAAACGCTGTATTATCCCATGCAAAGCTTTCAAAAAGGTGGAATACACGCGAAATATAGAAAATGCATTATTAAAGAGTTACATAATTTTTCACCCAAGCGTTTGGCTAAGTTGTTGATTAGCAGGCTGCGCTACTTAACCATAAAATAACCTATAACTATATTACTTCTAAGCTGCAAGTGACAGAGTTTATTTTTTCTGGTTCACGAACAACGAAAACAAGCTAGAAACCAATAATACTTACAATATTAGCAATACCTGCAAAGCCGAATTATTTTCAAGCAATCGTTAGCAATTAGCATTAGCCAACTGTTGATTAGCAACAGCACGCAAGCGTCAAATTTCACCCTCCCGCTCATATATTCCACTTAACAAGCATGTTTATCCGGAACAACACACATTTTCCAACACGTACCATTCAAAATATGTTATCCGTGTTGATTACGGTAAGTCTATTCTCTCCCCTCCTGTGGAGAGAAGTTAGCAACCGTTTCCTCTCATTGAATCCGACAAAGATGGCGCGCGCTCTCGGCGGGATGTTTACAGTCAAAATTTGGGGGTGGGAGGAGCTTGGTTAGTGATTGAGAGGAAGTGGTGCAGGGGGGCTGGCGGTAGGAGGGGCTTAGCTGATGATTGACAGGACGTGGCTGCAGTAGAGCCCAATGACAGTGCGCTGTGCGACTGGCAGAGGACGGTGTTGTGTTACTTAACCAGTACTGGGTTTCTATGGTTTGTTTATTAGCTGAGGCGTCACAACAATGAGCGACAAGAAGTCGAATGATTCTATAGTTCCTAGAATTCAGTTTTTTTGTTTGCATGAACAGATGAATAGATGTACATTTCATAACGTTCTCATAAAATGTTTACATATATATAAATAAAATAGGAAATATTAAAAACCCAAAATAACCCTACAGCTTTCCCTTATACATAAATTAATTATAGTTAGTCTTTTATCCAAAGCTACTTACAAATGAGGACAATAGATGCAATCAAAATCAACGAAAGGGCAATAAGTGCTGTGAAAAATCTTGGTTAGCCTAACTCCATAAATATAAGTTTTATAATAAATAAAAAGAAAACATAAATGCTAGTGCTAAAATCTTTTTTTATAATAGCCAAAAAAAAAAAAAAAAAGAATTGAATAGAAAAATATTAAGGAATGCCGCTGTTAGATGCTCTTTCTTCACAGAGAAAACATGTAAGAATAGAAAAAGAATAGAAAGTGCAAGTATTTGAGGCTATAGTGTTTTTCATCTTATTTTTCTTCTTTTTCTTAGAATTAAAATAAAGAGTGTAACAGTTAGAGGGTCAAATGAAGATGGAAGTGATGCGTTTTAGCCGATTCTTGAAGATGGGATTGAGTTGGGCAGGTCATTCCACCAGGAGGGAACAGTTCATGTAAAAGTCTGTGAAAGTGATTTTGTGCCTTTTTGAGATGGCACTATAATGAGCAGTACACAGGCAGAACACAAGCTTCTAGATGGCACATAATTCAGGTAAAGGCAATAGTGCAGTCTGGATAAAACGAGCTTGAACAAGGAAATAAGCAAAAGAAAATGAAAAATACATACCATAAGTCTATTCTCGTCATCAACATATGAGGATGACCCTCTAACTATATTTAAACTGATTGATGTGTTGTCAGGAATAACTGATTTGCGTGCAGTTTGCTGGAGGCTTTGATTGGCTTCTCTTAAGAAAGATTTGACTCGGTTACCAAAGTCTAGTCATTAAAGGCCTGAGTCTCTTTCATGGTGCTAAGTTGATTTAAACTGGGAGAGGTGATTAAGGAGCATTCGCCGTACACACCCGAAGCTATTCTCTGCCATTGATCTACTTGGCCTTTGATACAGAGACTAAATGAATTTAGGTCTTGCTAAAGCACACTGGAATTTTCAGAGGAAGCTATTTTAGATTTCACTGTAGAAGGCCCTGCTTCACATTAGAAATGCATTGGGAATTCAATGCTTTATTGAAGCACCATAATGTGTATTTGCATAATAGTCTTGAACATTTAAATGTGTATGCCCTAAAAACATATATGTGAACGTAGACTCTTCTAGCTACACAAGTTTGATTTCATGCATTGTATTCTCAGTATTAAAGGAATAGTTCATCAAAAAAAAAAAGAGAGAATTTTGTCCAGAAGAGACAACTAAAATGCCTTAATGATGGGTTTTATTTTGTTTTATTATTATTATCATTATAATTTTTTACATTCACGTAGCTTTTCTCACAGCTTCACAAGACGTTAACTGATGGACTGGAGTCGTGTGGACTATTTATGGATTTCTGTCATGTTTTAATCAGCTATTTGAACTCTCATTCTGACGGCACCCATTCACCGTAAAGGATTCATTGGTGAGCAAGTGATGGAATGCTACATTTCTCCAAATCTGTTCTGATGAAGGAACAAACTCTTCTACATCTTGCATGGCCTGAGGGAGAGTAAATTTTCAGCAGTCTTTCATGTTTTGGTCATCTATTCCTTTAAGAAATTAGCATATTTTAGGACAGCATTTGGGACAGAGGCTTGACAACAACTGACCAAGATTGCCGCAGAGAGAACTGACTCACCTAAAAAGGCCTTTGGTATGCCTCAGAGTTAACAAAACCCTTAAGTGCTACAGGTCGATGTGTACAAACCCCTTGCCCTCCTCTCATGTCTGTTTGGTATGGTAATGAGAAAAGGTGATGGCATTACTTAGCATTTCAGACGTGGTTTGTATTCATTGGGAACAGCTCTGAGAAATGGGACTAATCAAAATGTGCAAATTAACACTCCCAGTGAATTGATTCCATTTTATCCAATTGAAATTCCAAACAGGCTCAGGTTCAATTGAAAGATGTGCGAGCCACCATAGGGTCCACAATCTCATATTTAAAAAGGTGCAAGATATCAGCATGACACGTGGTCTGCATTTTTAGCTATTAAATGTAAAATCTCTGTCGTACATTTTCAAACACTGAATTTGAACGTGTTTGTCGGCATCAAATATGTCTTTACTCATGAATAAATATATTGTCAAACTGACTTTGTAGTAAGGCCATACATGAATATATACATTGCTGATCCATGATTCTGAGTCACATGACATGAATAAGATGGGGGAAAGCTTCTAGAAAATAATTTAAATGGTTTAATTTTTTGTTTTTGAGAAAAATCTACTCTAAAGATTGCAAACAATTTACAAGTTTATAAAGTTAATAAAAATGTAATTAATTAAACGCATTTATGATCTGGCGCATCTAACAATTTTAAGCTGATTTATTATCATTTTCTAAGGTTGAAACACTGATCGTGCGATTACATCAGAGAGCTTACATTTCACTAGTTGTATTTCATATTTTAAATGTGTACTTTTTAATATTTATTCTGTGCTATATCTAATGGAAAACATGATCAATCCCATCACTCAGGCTCCATTTTGCTGTTTGAACTGAGGCAGCATTAGTGACAAAATGATATTTTTAACGTTTGAATTTCATAAAAAAAAACTGATATGATTTGAGATGTTATATGACATGAACCTGAGACAATATATTAGAAAAAAAAATATGACACGTTATCCCCCCCCCCACCCCTACACATTGCGAGTCAGGAATTTCATAATTGCCAGGGAGAAGTGTGAATATTTGGAAATATCTATCTCACATTTGGAAGAAATGTGGCTCAGATTATTTGGTTTTAGGAGAATTTAATTCCAAATGTTCATTAGTGAGACCTTTAATTTCAGCCTTTGGTCATTTCCTCAGTAGAAAATGTAAGTTAAAGGAGACTTGTTTAGACAACTATATCCAACAATGCATCAACATAATTTATTTTATTGTTCTCAGTTGCAGATAAATGTGTGAATCTCAGCGCAATATAAATGAAGCTCAAAGTGCGCGAAGCGTAAGAAAGGAGACAGAAAAGGAGAGAGGAGGTTCTGAGCGTTTATGTCAGATGAAAAGACGCAACTGGAGACCTCAACACTCTGATCTGAAATTCGTCTTGATCAAACGTCTGTCTTTTATTATGTGAACACATTGAAATTGTCAGATGTATTTGCATATAAATGGTCTCCATGGCCTGCTGTGGGACCGCAGGGCTGGCAGACCTGATGGCAAGGCTGAAAACAGCTCATTTCTTTTCTATTTTATTATGTATGTAGCATTTCAGAATACCTTTTTATTGGCATTGAACAAAACATTTGTCATTAAGAGTGTTTTTCGTAAGTCAAGCATTCTTAATACTATAAAGCACTTCATAGTCCCCTTTAAGCACTTAGTGACCTTTTTTTTTTTTCAAGACAAGTACAAGAATTCCCAATGTATTTTGTTGTAGAATAAATATATTGAGCATTTGTTAAACAATAAGCTTATTTTATTTAAACAAAAACCCAACTGAATTCAGGATGATTGTTGAGAAGAAGGATGCTGTTACTTTTCTAAGCAATCACACTTACAATTTTCACTTGAAAATGAAATCAACCAATCAGAAGGCCCTTACTATTTGGATAGCGACACCCTGGCGACCACTATGTCATACTGGCAGTGAATTTTACATGAGCAATACTACATTTTCCGGACAAAAAGTAAAATTCTTCTTATATTCTGGTTGAGATTTACTCGCTTCTACAGTGGTTTAACCACGTCTGACTCAGATCCTATCAGATCCCTCATTGTCTTGTCATTGGAGTCGCTACGTGTATCAGCCTGTTCATTCTGCAACCTCCGAATGCAAACAGCACATAGAGATTAGATGAAGCCTTTAGGAATTCAGCACTGTTGATATGATGCTGTCAAGTAAGCAACTAGGGAAAATGGTATTAACACGCCTTTAACAGTCAGATTATTTCTACATCAATTAAACCTCTGTATTGACGGATGACTGTGCAAAAGAATCTGCAATAGATTTTATCTACGGAAAGCTCTAGAACATCCTAGATGTCAGAGGACTGTAACACAAAGGCACGTTGTCTTTACATCTTTCTATTTGCTTGTGCAGTCAATCATATCTAGGAGGGATTGTTCACACAGCGCAGTATAGATCATTGCAGGTGTTTGCTTGTTAATTGTATCTCGTTTCAGTTGTTTTGATGTGCTCATGGCACCATGTAATGCACTTTCGCAATAGGTTGAACCTCGGTTGAAAATGAATGACATGCACTTGTGTAAACATCCCTAGTTAAACAACCATTGAATATGAATGTCAACTCAAGCGAAGTGTTATGGCAAATTTTCACATCAGATCTGCCTCTTTGTAAAGTAGTTGGAGCATCAATGCAGACTATTCATCACTCCATAAATATCAGCAAACTCTGTGAAATGCTTTGACAAACCCATGCTCTTAAGTGTTGATATATTCGCTTTTTAAAAGGCTTTCTGCTGCCAAAGCTATAGTGAGCTCTGAGGTGCCTATAACAGCAACTTAAAGTAGGCTATGCAATCCCAGAATGTCTTGTAAAGAGCTCAGTAAAAGTTCAATGAAGTTCAATTAAGATAAAATTAATTATTATCTATGTGTGCTATACATTGGAGTAGCACTACACTAGTTTAGCAACAAGTGAATTTCAAACTCACATTGATTCACAAGTAAAGACAGCAAATAACACAAAATTTGGGACATGTGTTGTTATCGTTAACTAAAACTAAAATTATAACAATATTTTTTTGGTATTTAAATAAAGCTGGAAAGCAAAATATAAATATTAGATGAAAAACATGAACTTAAGAAACTTAAATTAAAATAAAAAATATTGCCTTGGTAAATAAACTGAAAGAAAATAAGCCGAGGTTTGAGTACAACTCAATAAATAAATAAAAATAATAAAAAAAACACGTTTTTTGAATATTTATTTTCTTGCAAGAAATGGTGACAGACTGCAGCCCTGAATGACACTCATGCATATTCATATTCAACATTAAGATATCCAACTATTTCCCCAGATGTGTTTCTAAGTATTTAATGCAAATAATTTCTAAGAATCTATGTATAAAACAGCATTTCTCATCCCACACTTGTCTTGCACACACACACACACACACACACACACACACACACACACACATGTTGGTATATGTGGTTCATTGGGACTCTCCATAGGCATAATGGGTTTTATTCTGTACAAACTGAATTTTCTATTGCCCTACCCCAACCCTACACCTAAACCTAACCCCCACAGGAAACTTTGTGCATTTTTGGATTTTCAAAATAACTAATTCTGTATGATTTATAAGTGTTTTTCGTCACCTCCTCATTGTAATACCTGTGTCATACCTATGTCATTATACAAATTTGTGTCCTCGTTAACCACATAAACAAGCTCTCACACACACACATTAAATAGATTTCCTCTTATCTCAGCTCATCGAAAACTCAAGCATATTGAAGCTAACTGAATTGCATTGCATTTAAAAAAATAAAATGAAAATGATTACCTCTGAACATCTTTTATGTTTGCAGTCCAGTAGCCTGCTTCATACCTTGTCTCATATTTCAGGTGAAGTATGAGGAAATATTAACTCATATTGTAACATAGCAACCATCCCATCAGCATTCACTCTGAGTTTGACACTTATTTTTGTTCTGGCTCATTTGCTATATTATTGATGACAGACTCTTTCACTGTAAGTCAAAGAATATCTGATGAAGTATTTGTCATCTGTGTTCCTTCAGCAATATTATCAGACTTCAGACAATCTGTCAACTGATGATCCGTATGTTACATTAGTCATTGTTTCCCCTTACCATATATCTGCTGGAGTCCTGTGTGTTTCTGCGTGATAATTGATCCAGGAATGGTAAAGTTGATATAAACCCATTTTTATGGTTCACACTCAATAATACTCAATTTACCATAAACTCTACACCAATAGACCTGAACATTCTCAGTAAAGGAAAGCAAATGAACTCAATGAACTGCTAAATATTCCTGGAGGGGAAAACATGAGAAAGCATTCCAATATACACGTGTACTGAGCAAGATTTTCTTTTTTTGTGTTCATATATGTAAAGATAGAGGATATAATTTAGCTTCTTCAAGTTTTTTTTCATCACATGATCAATAGAATCAACATAAGGCGTTGAAATAACGTTTCAGAACTTATTGCACCACTTTACAACTTATTAGACAGGGTGGGACCAATCAGTTTGCTTTGTTTTAATTCCCGTTTAATTCTTTTTTTTTTTTATGCTGTTCACTTTATTTAAACAAATTCATTTTGATTTAACACCATTGTATCAGGTTTCTCATTCAAATTTGTAGATTCGTTCAGGTTCATTTTTGGATCAACTCAATGTTTTCATTTTGAAAAAAAAGTAAAGAAAAGAAAAGAAAACAAAGAGAAAATTAAGTAGCTCAAAATAATTTTACAGTTTCATCAATCTTTCCACGGGGCTGGATGTGGCGAGAGAAAATGTGCAAATAAAGTGTTTTGTTTTTGTTTTGATTTTTAAAGCTTAAGACTAGAAAATAGGGAGACTATTTGATGTTTAACATTCTATTATGTTTTGTTGCTGTTTTACAATTAGACATAAAACTTAATTCAGTCATGTCCAAATAACTTCGATCATGTTCATCCAAAGAGGTTTTGAGTTTTTTAAGTGTTGAAATACACTCTTAAAATAAAGGTTCTTTATTGGCATTAATGAATCAATGAAGAACCTTTATCATGTGACCTTCTTTTCCTCAAAAGGTTCTTTATAATGGAAAAAAGTTTCTTTAGATTATTAAAATGTTCTTCATACGAATACAAATAACGGTAGAGCTGTTCACTGAAAAGTTATTTGGGGAACCAAAAATGGTTCTTCAATGGCATATTTGCAAAAACACCCTTTTGGAACCTCTATAGATTCCCCAATAATAAACCTCCACAGAAATAATTTTGTTCATCCAAAAGTAAAAGGGCCTGAGGGTGGGGTTTTGGGGTGTTTTGTGTTCATCAGACGGTCAGTAAATGGATTGTGGTGGTCTGTGGGTGTGAGGCTGAAACTAAAATCTACAAGTCATGTCAACAGCCCAGAGTGGCAAAAGCATGCTAATGATACTTAATGATGAGGCCGCCACTGGATATAATAGCTTTTTAGATTCTGTGGAGGCTGTTGGGGAATTTAAATGACCCTGCATTGGTCATGTTGTTTTGAGGAGAACTTTCAGACCTGCAGAGATTCATTCTGAGCCTGCATTCTGCTCAACAAAGGGCGTCATTTAATTATTGATACACCATTACATTAACTTTCTCTAGTCTAAACAAACACAAACAGAATCTTCTCAATCTTCCAAACAGTCAGTCTGTGCATGGTAAATGATAAATAAATCTGCAGGGTTAAGTTTTCAGAAATAATTGTTAACATTTATATTTATGCTTGAGAGTTCATAAAAAAGATAATATACACTGAATGTCATTGCACTGAATTTCAATGGTTGAATGTCATTCAAAAGTTTGGGGTTGGTTAAATGTTAAAATGATCTTAACATAAGTAACTTATGCTCACTAAGACTGCATTTATTTAATCACAAATATTGTGAAACGTTATTACAGTTTAAATGAACTTTTTTTCTATTTGAAAATATTTTAAAATGTAATTTATTCCTGTAACGCAGAGCTGAATTTTCAGCTCTATTACTTCAGCCCAGTGTCACGCAATCCAGATTTGCTGCTCCAGAAACATTTAATATGATTATCAATGTTGGGATTATAAATAATATATATATATTTTTCCATATTACATTATATGTAACATTATAAATGTTTTGACTATTACCTTTTAACAATTTAATGCTTCCTTGGAACTATTTATTTCACTCTTAAAAGTCTCTCACCTAAGTCAGTCATTGATTTGTTCCTTTTGTGCAGCATATGATTTTATCTAATCAAAATCTAGTCACATCTTTATTGAAAAAACTTAAATAAATCTCCCTGTAAGATCAATGGATCAAACTCAGATGTCACTTGTAGATAAAATGGAGATAAACATTGAATTAAATATTTTATATTTCTATTATGAAGCTGCACAATGTATTGAAAGATATGTATCTTAATATAAAAATCGAATCAAGTCCAGTGTCATTGACATTACTTTAAATAATCACATTTTACCATATCTATTCTGCAGAACCTAAAATCAGCACAGAAAATTTAAGAAAAAAGTTCCATCTGTGCCAATCAAACATGTTCAAAGGACCGCATGTGAATATAAATCTGACTTGCAATATTAGCTGCAAAGGAAAGAATGAGAGGATGCAACACTTTGATCACTGGCCGTTTGATCACACCCGAATACGGACACGGCTCCACAACTTCCGAGGAATGTGGTTTCAAATGCCTCCTTTGCACCTCCATGTCTCAACTCCCTCTCCTCTCGGACCCCTGCAGATGTACAAATAACACAAAGAAACATTTGATGACCCCGACAATTATATTTCATTCAGATAAGATCAGGCAAGAAGAGTCTCTCTGACCAACACATAAAGTGACCAATCACAGTTAGTTTCTTTTAGTGGAATATACTCTTAAAAATAATGGTTCTTCATTGGCATCTGTATGGTAATATGGGGCTAATATTGCATATTGTAATGGACTAAATGACACAGAGCAACACTGGTTTTAAAAGATCTATAATAAATCAAAATTAGGTGCAATTATGGCCTTTAAAGCAATAGTTCATTCAAAAATCAATATTTTCTCACTATTTACTCAATCACATTCCAAAACTCATATGTTGTTATGGAAAGAGAATCTTCACACAGCTCTTCTCCTGTCAAACTGTGCTCCATATAAATATTTTTGCCAACATTATTATTGTTAAATCATAGGTCAGTCCAGTTTCTAGAAATAGGAGAGTCCATTCTGTCTTCGAATATTAGAATTTTGTGGCATTTTGTACCGTAGTGTGCTCTACCGTATGTAGAGTTATGCCACTGTAAATGTATACAAGTTAGAAATGTCAAAATCAAAAAAATGGACCAGTCTTGTTCATATTTTACATAAATATGTTATGCATATGTCTAAAATTGATTAAATTTAAGAACAAGCCATGCTTTAATTGTAATATTCAAATGTTTGACAAGAAAAAAGTTTACACTGTCGTCGTTTTGAATAGCACTGTTTTATTACCTCATAGTACAAAAGCTTTTCCTTTCATTGAAAAGTATGCTATCTTTGTTTAACATAAATCCCACTTTCTTTGATATTCTGTTATCAAATACAATGACGCTCAGCCATTTTTAAGAGTAGCTTAAATGTCTAAATAATTCTGTTTGTCACTAGATTCTGAGAGATAGGCTACATTTGCTGTTGTTGCTTTAAAAAACCGTCATGCTCGACTGTGGGCGTGAAAGGGTTACAGTTCCGTCGGCCCGCCCGGAAATGACTCCACCCAATCACAGCGCGCGGTGTACGGCGGAGGCGCGTGACGTCAGCAGACGTCGTGCGGGGATTGGAATGCTACAATGTAACAATCGCAACTGGACGCTCCAGATTAAAGCGCTGCTGGAATGTTACGTTGTTTCGTCGCCGTCGATACAACGCCGTTCGAATGTAACAAGAAATAGAAAGCCGTGTCGGTTTGTAATGTTTGTACGAGAGCTTCCAAAGCAGCAACTGCACCTTAACAAAGACAACCAACGTTTGGATGATTTATCGGAGAGAAATATGTGAGAATACAAGGATTGGTGGGGATTTATCCGCTTAGGAAGTTTCGGACAGGGTCTTTCTGACTCACATGCACCTCGTGAGATCCATCACCGGGAGATGTTTGTGATTTCTCCATGCTGGATTTCAAGAATTCTTCTCTGAAATAACTTTCTGATGGTTTCCATTTATTCCGAACAATCCCGATGGCCAGCATGGTTCAGGTGTCATCTGTCAGGAGTTTAGATGCTGTCTAATGTGAACCAGGCACCGGAGAGCAGAGAGGTAGATCCATAAAAAGGGTTTCAGGTTAAGTCGCCCACATGCTCTGGATTTGGGATTGGAATCACAAGGTGGAAGTTGAGAGCATCAAATCCCTGCAGGTCTGTGGAAGATGCTGTCCAGCAGGAGTTGAGACCTTTGCATTCATCAGCAACCAGCTCCATCTGGATCTAAGGACACATGCAGGCCAAAAAACGCTATTTAATTCTGTTCTCTGCAGGTGTGAGCCTCATTCTCCTCTTTTACCTTCAGGGACCAGCTTCCAGAAGGAGTCCAAACCGAGGGGATGACCCCCATCCACACTGGCCCCACTTCTCAGACCCCTTACAAGCTTTTATTCCGTGGGATCAGACTGAAACGGAGGACTACAATGACCGTGCTTCTCCGAGACACAAAAGAGATGACAATTCTGGAGCTTCCAAGTGCAGAATGGACTCCTGCTTTGATTTCTCTTTGTGCAGGAGGAACGGCTTCAAAGTCTACATCTATCCTCAACAGAAAGGTGAGAAGATCTCAGAAAGCTACCAAAACATCTTGTCCTCCATCGAGGGCTCCAGATTCTACACGTCTGACCCGGGACAGGCTTGTCTCTTTGTTTTGAACCTCGACACTCTGGACCGAGACCAGCTGTCTCCTCAGTACGTCCACAACCTCAAAACTAAGATCCAGAACCTGAACCTGTGGAATAACGGAAAGAACCACCTGATCTTTAACCTGTATTCGGGCACATGGCCGGATTACACAGAGGATCTGGGGTTTGATACCGGACAAGCCATGCTGGCCAAAGCCAGCATCAGCACAGAAAACTTCAGACCCAATTTTGACATCTCCATCCCCTTGTTCTCTAAAGATCACCCCCGAACTGGAGGAGAAAAGGGGTATTTAAAATACAACACCATCCCTCCCTTTAGGAAATATGTGCTGGTTTTTAAAGGCAAGCGCTATCTGACTGGGATTGGATCTGATACCAGGAATGCGCTTCATCACGTCCATAATGCTGAAGACGTGGTTCTCCTCACCACATGCAAACATGGCAAAGACTGGCAGAAGCATAAAGATGCTCGTTGTGACAAGGACAATGCTGAATATGAGAGGTAAGAACAGATGGATTTCTTCTGTCAAAAAAACTTATATAATAACTCAAATGAGTGAATCCTAAATAGACCTATTATTATATTATGCAGATCACTAAAGTGGCACCAAAAAAGTGTTTGCACACTGGGAGTGACATTGGAGTAAATAACAAAATATCATTAGCAATTCATATTAATTTAAATTAAAAAGTTTTAATTAATTTGAATTGATATTTCATGTTATTAAACCAAAACATTTCACTTTTTTTTTTATGACGTCCGTTCTATTACAGATGTATTGAAGATGTTTTAAAGATGTGTTTGTTTTAGGCCAAACCGTTTTGCAAAAGATGTTCTTTTTAGATTTGTCGTGATCAAAACATTAGACTTTTAAACTTGTAAATGCCATTGCATTAGTTAATGAAATATTAAAGAAACTGCAAAAAATAATGCTGAACTTCACTTTTCTGATGTGTTTGCATTTACCTTAAGCAACTGGTGTCATGATGATTTATAGTGGAATAATTATTTTTGTGAACAGTGTGCAATGTGCTCTTTCTTTCAAATAAGTGTTTTGGTTTGATATATTGTTATCAAATGCTGTGCCAAAATACTTTTTGGTGCCACTGTAATAATTGAAAATGAATCTCTTAATTATTTTAATTGACTTTAATGATCTTTTAACATATCTGGCGCCTGGAGAAAACACTTTCTGGTGGAGAAGGCACTGAAAATTGTGTTAATACATCCTGAACATCTTGATATCAGTTTGTTTCATGTTGAGATTGTTTCAAATGATGATTTAAAAACCTTTTTTTTTTTTTAAAGCATTGGTTTTTAAAACCCTAAGCTGATTTTTATCATAATGCATCATTTCCAATTGAAGTGCACACGAAAAAGCTGCTTTGGCATTAATGCATAACGATGTACCATTCGTAGGAAGCAAAAGCTTTCAATATGTATCACATAACCCTGAATGCTCCCGGAATATCTACCGCACACAATCAAGATATATTCCAGATGCGTTTGTCAGTACGTCTGTGTCATGCTGCTTTATCTGTCTGCATCTGAACTAGGATTGCACTAAACATTATGCTATAATTTTCCCCCTTGATTGTTATGATGCCCTTTTCAGCTGAGTGGTAGGTGTGAAGAAGTCAAACTTTTGCATCCCCTTTTCTTCGCTGTTAAACAAACAGTTATCTCCATCTCTGTTGTGGGTGCTTCGGGCCACAGCTTTTTTTTCCCCGGTGGCTGCGGCACTCGGTGGGATGGGGACGTCACAAGGGTCTCTGAAGGATTAGTAGAAACAATGCCCCTGGTGCCAGTGGGGGTAAGCAGCCTCCCCTCTGTTTAAACAGTTCTCAGACCCCACTCCATCACCCAGGAATGCCTGTGTCCCGCGTGACCCCTTGTCTCTGGCAGCGTGACCTCAGTGTCAACCCGCCTACTGACAAGCTATACTGGGTGATCTGAAGAGATACTCACATGCCACTCACACGGTTAATAACACAACCCCTCAGAAACACAACTGTGTGCTTAACAATGAGACATCGCTGAAATATGATTCCCCTTTGAGTCTGACGTGGATGGTGGTTGACTTATAGGTTTTTTTATGGTTTGATGTTGATATCTAAATGGCAGGGTGGCTGATGTACACTTAGAAGTTTTACAGAAAAATACAAATAAATGGCAGGTAACACACTGAAATAAACATGAAATTTTGAAGTAAAAGAAATGAATTTATCTAATCAGTGATTAATTCGTCTATCAGCATTTGAAAACAAAATATTTCTGTAATTGTCAAATTTATTTAGTCACTTTTTGAAGTTCATCTTCATCAGAAAAACAAAAATAGTACATGTTCCTTTTCATCTCAGTTTTAAAAAGCAATAAGCCACATAAGATCCCAGGTTGCAATGATTTTGCATCATGACGTCTTTAAGGCACAAGAAGCTCAATGCCTAAAATTACCTTTACCTTGGTTGAAATCATTGTAGTACATGGCCTTTAATGGCTTATTGCTTACGTTTTATAAAGACACCTGTGTTCATAAATTGTTACCATTTATAGTATATGTATAAATATATATTGATGCATCAGTTTATGTTATGGTTTTTGCTTAAAGTGTTTAGCTTAAATGACAGTTTCAGAATAATTTTTTCAGTTTTGATTTTGGGTGCAAAAGCAGTGGTGGAAAGGTTTTTTTGGTTTTACATTATTTGTGTGGTGTTTTTATGATGTTTAATCTAGGAATGTTTAATGCAGACATTTAATGTTGATGATGGCATGTTGCTCCTAGCTTTGCTTTCAGAATTGAAATTGAAATCCACACAAACTTGTTTAAAACTATAAATTGTGACATTAATATATTAATATGAACCAAATTCAATTTGATTATGAGTTAAGATGTAGTAAACTTCTGATTTGAATGCACTTGGTTGCACTGAAGCTCTCAGTAAGGACCGTTTTCCTCAAAGCGCCATATGACAATTTTGAAAATGCATGGCATATTTCCATTGGAGGCGGATGTTCGTTCCCTTCTCATTTCCTGTTGTAGCCATAGGCCTTCCCTCTGCTCGCGCTCTACAAGGAGCGGATGATGAAGTTGTTGAACATAACCATTTTTGTGAATGTGAAATGCTGATGGCTGTGGTGCTGAATAATTGATCAGATGTGTTTTATTCATGTTATGTGTTTTTTTTTCTCCACTTGAAAATTTCAGGGTGTTCATGAATTATTCATGAGCACAAAATCATCTGCATCATTCCTGTCCAACATTTCAGATTTGCTCACGAAAGACTATGAAACAAAAAGAATAGCCTGACCAAATTGAATTGCATGGGTTTTATTGATTTTTTTAAAGGTATTTTTAAGTAATTATTGTGCGCATAAGGCCTTAAAAGAATAGTGAAAAAATGAAAAAATTATGTACTCACCCTCAGGCCATCCCAGATAGAAATGAGTTTGATTCTTCATAGGAACAGATTTGGGGTCCAAATAAGAGTTCTGTAGCCCTAATTCTGCTTTCTCCAGTGAAAAAGTAATCTTGTCTGAATCATGAGAGAAATATTGTGCATATCAAACCCAGTTTACCAGTGGAAACAATCCAAAACAGCTTTAAGCATATGTGAGTGAGCTTTGATGTGATAGCAGGAGATGGACTAAGTTAATAGAGGAAGTGCTATGCATGAAGCGTAACATGCAACTTTTTGCTTCCAAATATATGAGTGGTGTGGATTATTGTGATGTTTTTATCAGCTGTTTGGACTCTCATTCTGATTAAAGACATCTAGAATCACATGTTGCACCCTTAAAAAAAGAAATGTTTTTTTTTCTAAATGAATTCTATTGAAGAAACAAAGCCCACAAAATTGTTGATGATCTGCCCTGAAGCGTTTGTAGTGTGTCCGATGTCTTGCTCAGGCCGTATGTCTGTTGGACCGCACACTATAAACTGATTGGCAGGTGCTCGTTTCAGAGGAACTTGGACACTGGCTGATGACAATGTCTGTTAGGTTACATAATCTTGGATTTACTCTGGTGCCATGTTAACACATCTAATCATCTCAAACCAATCCCAATCTATTATTAGGCTGCTGCTTAATTGGGGCTCTGAGGAAGTGGTTTATATGCTGTCATTGACAAAAGAAAATGACACCGGGCATCGGCCAGCTCGTCTGCTGCTGCTTGTTGGTTGGGGCTATTTCATGTGTTTCTTGAGTTTTTTTTTATAAAAAAAAACAAACAATTGTAATGTTTTACTTGAAGCATTGAATGCACTGCACTAAGAGTTGTCATGTGTTTTAATGCATTAGATGTAAAATCATATTTAACTGTGGTAACAGTTATTCATAAAATGACACAATGCATCATAAGGTGCATTTCAATGCTTTAAATATACTTTCAAAATGCATTATTTATAAAGACTTGGAGTAAAGTGTTACAAACATTGTTTTGTTATGATGTGTTAACAACTTAAGAATCGATTAGTTGATGGGTTGTCTGAAGTTGACTACCGGTAGTTGATAGAGGATGAATTTAAAACGGCAACTTCTCAAAGTTTTAGCATACTGACAATCCAGCAGTTACTGTAAGCATGCTCAAGTGCAAAATGACAAACACTTTTTAGCACTTCTGCATCTCTAAACATTTGTTGGACATTTACTTAACCACCCTGGGCGACCCCTAATGAACATTTCTAGAATATGAGCCTTCAAAAATGCCCAAAATGTACAGTGTGGTTAAATAAGGTGGAAGTAATCGTCTCCCAGTTTTCCTCTGCCTGTTATGTGGAAAATCCAGACATTATCTGTCACTAATAACAAGGAAGTGGTGGTCGTCTCGATTCAGCCTCTGAAAACACCAGCGGTGCAAAACATCACGAGTCTGTTCTCGACACTGTTGAGATTTGACTCATTCGTAACTTCTGTTCACACACCTTTGATTTAACTCTATTTAGACTCTTTGTCACCTGAATAAAGTCTGAATTTTTGAGCTCCATATTAGTTTTCTTTGTGAGACTATTTTCAGTTTTTTTTTTTTTTTGTACAGTGTTTGTGTGATGAACGATGGATTCATATATTACTATCACAGTGCCACAAATTATAATTTGCTATGATTTTTATTTATTTTTACTACTGTTTTTACATCTTTTGATTAAATATCGATGAATGCAGTTAGTAAAGTGTATGACCTGCAATTAAAAATATATATAACATCATATTGTCTGATATTTTTGACTTTTGTATTTAAGAATTTTACAAGTAAAAATTTGTTTTACATTTATTGAATTTGTCTGAATATATCATCTCAGATGGTCACATTTTTTTGCTTTCTCACAGAGGATCTGTGGCTCTTCACCAGCTTTACCCATGTTATTGTGTTCTCTATAAAGGAAGTGCTCATCTGAAGGCTCTTGTCTCACTTCTGTAATGCAGATTTGACTACTTTCGCCCGCATGAGCTGCTCTAATTATGTGCTCCAGCTGTGCAGCAGCTTTAATAAGATCGCACACTTCAGCAGACAGCGGACTGTTCACAAATCAATGGCTTCTCCACTTCTTCCACGCTGCTCAATTACAACCCAAGTATCTCACAAGCTCTGGAGATTATAATACAGTGGTGAGAGCATTCAGTTGGCGATAATAATGATAAAACATTCACTTTTATTAATCAAAGCCCTGTTGATAAGAACATTGCAAAGTGTCTTTAAGGGCTTGTATCTACATGCCGTGATTATAAACTCTCAAATTAGACCTTAACTCAATAAGTCTGTAAACTGCACTATTGGGCTCATTGTAGCCTCTCGTATTGTAGTTTTTGCTGTCAGTCATGACTGAAGTCGAATTGGATTTAATGAATTCTTGTGTCATAAGTTCTTATAAGAGCTTTTTTATTTAGTTAGTCATTGGTAGTTCACATTTGTGTCTCAGACAGCTTATTCAGTAAATTGGAATAGCTTAATCAATTCCTGTCATTGAGGAATATTACTGTTGCTCTTATTTAATAAAAGATGCTACTTTTATAAACAATTGGACCTACAGTTATTGCCTGGCAGATGAGAAAATGTCCATTTGATGCATCTCCTTAAAACTTAAATGTAAACCACCCACAACACCCTAGGCTTGTGTAGATGAGTTTTCCATGGGCAAACATAACACAAATCCAGCCTGATGTGTTTCTTTTTCACTGGCCGAAGTTAAGTTTGAAGGACTTTATGATTAATGTGTTGGATGTGTCTCAGTTCAGCTCTGTTCGTGGTGTTGCCATGAAATGGTAACATGAACATAGTATATTCTCAGGCTGATGTGTCCTGGGTCAAGTGTTCAGCTAATGTGTGAGTCGGATGTCATGATAGTTTACACTGTTTCACACCATGTATGTGGAGACCAGATGGGGAAATGCCATTCAGATGTGTGGGAAAACACGTTGGGACACAGAATCTCCTTTTCAGAATGGACTTTTTTTTTTGGAATGCCTTACAATGTTTTTGTTTTTTCACTGACATATATTATGTGGGGCTCTTCAATGCAAAATGTCCCACTGCCTGCTAGTGTGTTGCCTAGTTTAACATGTTGCTATGTGGTTTCTCGGTGGTTGCTTGCTGACCCAAGTCAAATAATCACATTCCCAAAATTAGTTTTCCCCCCCTTTTTCTTCCGAAATGTTCGGGGAGGGATCTGTGATTCTCTGATCTGCCCACATTTCCACTGACCAAGTGGTGATCTAAGTGCCCACAAATAAACATGCCATATCACTGTTTACATGCATATCATCTGCAATGTTTACATTGGTGTTTTAGGAACGTATTTCCACAAGCACTGAGTTGAGTGTGAGTGCTGTACGGTTAAACCACCATGTAGAAATGTCTGTTTTTATCAGTTTTCCTATAGATTAGATGTTATCAGCCAGTAGAGGAGAATGCTAATGAGTCAAACGACATACCAGGGTCAGTCTGATGTTGGGGCAGAATCAGTATAACTTTATTTAGTGACTTTAAGCTTTTTTTTTTTTTTAAGTTAAAATTAGACTTTTGCTGTTGAAATTGATTTGAGTTGAAAAAATACCCAAAGGCTACATTTCTTAGATTTTGCAATATGAAAGTGTTAAAACGGAGTTGTTGATTCACTCTAGTTTGATTCATTAATGTGAATCAGTTCAAACGGTTCATTACAGTGAATTGATTCAAAGCTTTAATTCAAGGAATATTGATAGATGTTTTACAGTCAAACAACCATGTAGAAATGGCTGGTTTTATCGGTTTTCATTTAGATGAAATGTTATCTGTTTGTTCAAACAGCATTGAGCCCATAGAGCAGAATGCTAATGTATGAAGAGTCAGTCAAAGACAAAGTCAACAGAACGTTTCTTCAAAGAGAATTTAAGACAACTTGAGTGAGTTTAAGCCTTTTTTAAAATTAAAATAAAACTTTTGTAGTAGAAATTGATTTTTAGTTCTAAAAAAAGACCCAAAGGGTATGTACAATTTTTGCTTTCATACAAATATGAAAGCATATACAGAGAAAATAAGGTCACTTGGTAAGTTTATTCATTCATTAAACTGTACATGGCATTGATGCAAAGAATTGTTGATTATAAACCCAACGATAGTTTGCTTTTGACAAGACGATGTCTAATGAATAACATGGGACAGTAACCAAATGTGTTTCCCGTGTTGTTTTGCATGTCGTTGTCTTGTCTCGTTCCCTACAGTTACTGGGAGTGGGTTCGAGAGAACGTGTTGGCTTGCCTCTCTATAAATACATCTCTCCGTCGACGTCAGGCTGTCCTCACATCTTACGGCTAGCATGTGTTCTGCTCATCTCTCGTTTGGCACCGCTTCTTAATTAGAAGTGTGACGTGAGCTTTCGGTTTTAGGGTGAGCATGTGATCCCTTCTGGCCGTGGTAGAAAGTCTCTGACCGTTCAGAGCGCAGAGATGTATAAAGTACTAGAGACCCATACTTGAGTAAAAGTACAAGTGCTCTATCAAAAAAGTGACTTGAGTAGAAGTAGAAGTGCTCTTTAAGCACCACACTTAAGTAGAAGTACTAAAGTATTCAACATTTTTTGTACTTAAGTATTGCAAGTAGTCTATTTTAAAATTTACTACTCAAGTACTGAAAGTAAAAGTAGAAGTATTGTGTTATGTAGTTAAAGAAAGTAGTCAAAAGTTTGAACATATTGTTTTTACTATTTCAAATGATTAACCTAAAGGACAATCACAATTCCTTTGACTGTAACTTCTTGTAAACAAAAAACGGTTACTAGGGTCAGTTAGCCCAATTTGCAAAATTATGTCATTAATAACTCACCCTCATGTTGTTTCAAACCCGTAAGACATCAGAGGGTCATTTAGAATTTTTTGAAGCATTGAAAATACATTTTGGTCCAAAAATAGCAAAAACTACGACTTTATTCAGCATTGTGTTCTCTTCCGTGTCTGTTGTAAGACACGCGAACGGATGTAACCGGATCTTTTTGAAACAGTTCACCAAATCAAACTGAATCTTTTTAAACGGTTCGCGTCTCCAATACTCATTAATCCACAGATGAATTAAGCTGTTAACTTGTTTAATGTGTCTGACACTCCCTCTGAGTTAAAACAAACCAATATCCCGGAGTAATTCATTGACTCAAACAGTACACTGACTGAACTGATGTGAAGAGAGAACTGAAGATGAACACCGAGCCGAGCCAGATAATGACTCATTCACGAGTAAAGAACGGTTTCTGTCAGACGCGTCCGATTCGTGAACCGAGGAGCTGATGATACTGCGCATGTGTGATTTAGCGTGAAGCAAACCGACACACAGAGCGTCTGAACCGAACTGATTCTTTTGGTGATTGATTCTGAACTGATTCTGTGTCAATGTTATGAGCCCAGGTGCAGTCAACGCCAATGACGCCATTGCGTCGAGCGCAAAAGAATCGGTGAACTGTTTTCTTCAACTGGTTTATTGAATAGAACTGTCCGAAAGAACTACTGGTCATCCGAGAACCGATGCAACCGGTTCTTGACTCGTGAACGAGTCATTATCTAGTTCGGCTCGGTGTTCATTTCTCTCTTCACAGCAGTTCAGTCAGCACGCGCAGTCTTCTTAATCGCTTGATTCACTCAATGATGTGCCAGCTTCATCAAACCTGCCATCTACAGTTCTGGCAGTGGTTTGTAATGGAATGATTCGTAACATTTTTATAATTGTAATGAGTAACGATGCAGCACATAAAAATAATATCGGAGTAAAAGTATTAAACTCAGCGAAAATATGTACTGAAGTAAAAGTGGAAGTAGGAGAAAAAAATAATACTCTAGTAAAGTACAGATACCGCCTTTTAGTACTTAAGTACAGTAGTGAAGTAGTTCTACTTCGTTACTATACATCTCTGTCAGAGCGGCGGCTGCTGCTGGTTGAGTTCGGTGGTTTCACACTAGATTTATGCTACAACACTGACGCCGTTTGATGGGGGAGGGGTGTTTCTATAGGTTCTGGAAACATCAAAAAACAAGTAGAGATGGCAAAACGTTGACTTGTTTATTTCGGTTTCTGTCTGATGTGGTCATAGCCTCGGTTTATCAAGGGTTCTTCTGGCGTTTTGAAGTGTGATATTGGTCAACATCTTTAATTACAGACCATACAGATGTTTCCCAATAAAACATATTTTTCCTTGGCACATTAAATGTTCGGGGGTTCCCCCATGGCCTGTTTGGTTTCTTGATCAACATTTGGTAACTACATGTGTTACTGTGCCAGCTTCAGTTCATAACTTTAAAAGTTTTTCAATTGAATTCTGGATCTCCTTTTTAGCATGGTATGAAACAAAGGTCAGCATAATAAGCAAGTTTTACATCACAGTAATCTAATATTTATGAGACCAAGTTTAAAACTCATATAAAGAAAAGTTTTGCAGATTTGAATGTTTAGAAAAGTTCAGCTTTTCTAGTATTTGTGATATGTAAGTTGTTACAGAATATAATATTGACCTAGTTTTTTTTTGTGTTTTTTTCCTCCAAGTATGACTGAATACTCTTTGAATAGAAATAAACTGTGTCAGCGTTGTGGGCTGTTTTAAAGCTTGTATTTTTGTTAAAGCATTTGCATGAATTATTTAGCAAAACTCATTTATTCTTTGAGCTGCACATCTTTCTTAACAGGGCTATGGATAGTAGAAAGTAGGAATACTTTACTAGGTTAATGAATTTCTGGTGATGTTACCACTTTAAAGTGAAAAGATTGCATATAACTTTCCACAGACGAGGTTAGTAAGAGATTTTGTCACACTAGTCTCCTGTCAACACAAATACTCTTCAAAAGTTTGGGGTCAATAAGATGTTTTGGAAGAAGTTTTTTCTGCACAGTAAAACAGTAATATTGTGAAATATTAACTTTTAAAAAGGATGTCTATTTACATGTATTTTAATATGTAATTTATTTCTGTGATCAAAGCTGTATTTTCAGCATCATTACTCCATTATTTAGTGTCACATGATCCTTCAGAAATCATTCTAATATTACTGCTCAAGATATTTCTGATTATTATTCATGTTGACATTTTTTTTTATGAAAAATTTGAAAAAAATAAATAAAATAAAAATAACAACATTTATTTGAAATCTTTTGTAAAATTATAAATTTCTTTTCTGTCACTTTTGATATGTTTAATGCATTCTTGCTGAATAGAAGTAATAATTTCTTTCCTAACTGATCCCAAACTTTTGAACCGTAATGTAGAAGCAAAATTTATGTAAATTTAAAAAGTCTTACAAAATTACTTTATATTATTTAATAAAATAATAAATTATTATTACAAAGCATTTTCAGTTTTGGTTTCGGCGCAGAATTTTCATATTAGTGCAATCCTATCAACTATTAATTTTTTTAGTAATGTTAATTATTTTCTGCGCCAAGTAACATGCAACAAATGCTAAACAAATGCTTGAAATTTTATGTTAAATGCAAAACTAAATCCACTTCCATTTAATATTATATCACAGCATTGCAATAGAAATGTTACTATTTTATTGTTTTAATAAGCCATCTCTTCTGAAAAGGGAAACATTGTCCTAAAGTTGCTTTACTTTGCTTTTGGTTGCTAAAAACTGAGGTATGTTTTCCAGATGCAGCTTAATAGCCATATTTCTGGCTGATGGAAAGAAGCTGTGGGAGTGAACAGTTGTTCTTGTTCTTGTGACATGAGGAATTGAACAAGACTAGGTCGGAAAAGCATTTTCTGATGTTCTTTTAATAGTCGGGCAAATAGTTGTGCCTCACATACTAAATGCTTACAATGCCTTTTTTTTCACGTTTCCATTTGCAGAATATTAACATAATACCACCACATTTCCATAATTAAAATTCAATATTTACCAACTTAGTGAAATTGTAACAACTCATTTTGCAAGCAAAGAGGTCAGTCAATCATTTACAGTAGCAAAAACATGCAGAAATAAACTCAATGCAAGTATGCAGATGCAAATGCTTGGTCAACATGTTGCAAAAATGCTGGGGTGGGAATCAGACAAACCTCAGATTTAATCTAGAATTAAATACAGACTCATTCAGACGCGTTGGTGTAAATGTTTCAACAGTTGAATTCAATTGAGATCATTTAATTTGCTCAAGCATTGCATTGACTAGAAGAGCTTTTTTGTTAATATCCACTATAATGCATTTTTTTTCACTATTATGAATTACAGTTAGTGTATTTCAGAATAAAGTGATGCATGATTTTAATTATACCTTTTGCTTTTACTTGGGTGGAATTGTTCACTCAACATGTGTTGTGTTGTACTTCACAAGATGGTAACTGATAGACTGGAGTGGTGTGGATAACTCGAGGGTTATTGAGATTTTTTTATTAGCTGTTTGGACTCATTCTGATGGCACCCATTCACTGAAGAGGATCCATTGATGATCCAAGTGATGAAATGCTAAATTTCTCCAAATTTGTTCCAATAAATTTGTTCCGATTTGTGCCAAAGTGTCAGAGTGACAGTGTCAAATAGTCATGAAATACTGAATTATGACTTTAAAGTGTCATTTTTTAAAGACTTTTTTGGACTTTAAAGACTAAAGTGGACTGTGAGAAAAAAGCAATGTAGCTAATGTTTTTTTGTTAAGTACTTGGAGTGTACTTGGAGGCCCATGGAGTGTCAGTGACATGATAGTGGTTATGTGAGCTAAAAATGTTTAACCCGACTCATGTCAGTCCATCTCAGCTTCTGCATTATGCATTTGTTTCTAAGTCATTTGAATATTTAGAGTTTTTCAACTTTTTTTAATGTAAGCTAAATTAACATTTTCCATATGCGCAGGAGGATAAATGGATGATTGGTGAACAAGCATACCTTTAAAATAATATATGGATTAACAGACTGCCAACTCTGAATAATGGACCAATTGTGTGCAGCTGATGCACATTAATGAAGAGAGAAGGTTATAATGTTCCTCAGCATTGTACATGATGAACAACATATTTATTTATTTGCATATTATTATTTTATTTGATATATTATTTGCATATTTTCAGCTGTTGCATTACATTTTTTTACTGTAATGAAATTGGCGATACAAGTCTTGAAATATTACAATTAGCCTATAAAACTACAATTGCAAATATTACAATTGCTTAGTTTTTTTGTATTTTATTGTTTATATAATAAAATAATAATATTGTTTATAATAATAATAAATACATTTGCATTTAGTCATTTAGCAGACGCTTTTATCCAAAGAGACTTACAAATGAGCAATCAAAATCAACAAAATATATTAGATTTTCTTCATTTTTCAGTAAAATAGTACACCTGCTGCATTTATTATTTTGTTTTATTTAGTATTTTATCATTATTATTTATTTAATTATTGGTCAAACTATGCAGCCTGGCAAACAACTGGATTTTTTTTGATTGCAATCACAATTTTTATTGGAAAAATTGCATTTCATATTTTTTCACCCCACCAAATCGACACCCTTGTACTTGAAAGTACAAAATGCCTACAAAAATGAACTCCAAGCATTCAAAGGTAATTTCTGACACCATTGTCTTGGATGCTTTCATGAAACAAACCGGTTAAAGCAAACGAGTCCTGTTTCACGGTTAGATGAAGTTTTAGCCTGTATATGTTTCCTACACCCCTTCCCAAAATCCAGTGAATATTTTCCTCCTGCTCGGACTGGCACTCCTTTGGGCTGCAGGCCATTGTCATTTATTTAGCAAGCGTTCCAGGTGTTCTGACAGGATGATGTATTTGTAGACCTTGGCAGTGCTGTGCAGGTGATATATTCGACGAGGAATGCTGAGAGCAGATATTTCCAGTGTGCTTTGGGCTTGTCCTGCGCTGTGACCACGACGCTGCTTCTGTCTGCGCTCTGGAGCCAGTGATGACTTGCTTCCCCTTGGTATGACAAGGCATTTGCAATATTTTCTACTTGTACTATGAAATATGTTCTGAAAGCTACAAGGAGAATTACATAGAACGGCCAGGATAGAGCAAATCCCAGTCATTCATTTGCAAACACAGCTGCTGATTCTGTACGCGGATTTAGAATCCATTTGAGTCATTCTGACCGATTGGACTCATCTCTGCCAGTTTCTGTGCAGCATTCAAAATGAGCTTCAGCGCATGTTCCAAAAATATTTGATAATGATCCTGCCTCAAGCTCTTCCTTGTCTCCCGCTGAGAGAAGTATTAGGATTTTGAAATTAATATCATCATGCTATTAGATAGTTTTGAGTTTTAATCAAATACTACATTATGAGTGCCTCTGAATTGCTTATTGTCAAGTTAAAAAATGACTTTACATGCCAAAGGCAATGATGTGCTTTAATTACTAATAGGTTACAAGGAGCCTGAAGGCATCATACATTTGGCTGAGTGTGCTTCAGCTGAAATGAGGCTGGGTAGAGGAATCGTTTACCCAAAAATAGTGGTTTTGATTTAGTTATTTGAGTCTTTTGAATCAGAATCATTCAGATTCAGTGGCACTGAATCATTCCCTCTGATTCACATGCACACGCTTTCACGTGCGCTTTAGTCAGTCTTTGAAAGTAATACAACAGGCCGTTTTCATGCTCACCCACAGGGATCTCTTGGTTTCATAGACAAAGAGTTGGCATACTGTGATAATGGCAGCAGCTTCTACAGAAAATAAAGGTGTCATGATAACCCGGTGCCCAAAGCCTGGCCTTTGCGTGGTAAAAGCTTTGACTGCTCTGAAGATAGACACTTCTGCACTCTTGAAAATACACTTATCTGCTCTCTCAGAGGCTTCACTTCATCTGCTGAGATAAGAGCCTATGAGGGTTCTGTGCCTGTTCACATGTGGGCAGCCATAAAACACGTCGGTGTTGGCTGATGCATCCTGGCACGCAGATATGCACATCCGAAAAATGTAGAAAATCATACTGCAATGCCATACATGCTTACAACAAATAAAGGTTAGTTTTATTGCCTTTTGCCTGGACTTGTCTTGGCCTTTGTCCACTTTCTGGTGATGCTGGTGATTGCTGGAGATCAGGTTGCACGTTTCCAGTTTGTCTGGCGCTTTGGCAACTTGGTGTTTCTCTCAAACCTGTCTCAACATCACCACAACGCCACAGGCAGAAAACCCACTCATGTGTGATATCAAATATCATGTTCTGATGCAGATGGAACATTTTTGGGTGGGGTTTTAGTGGTTCACAGTTTGTTCATATGTTGATCTTACAATGAATGAAAATGTAATTGATCATTGCATTTAATAATATAATATAAGTCATTTAGTATAGTGCTGTGTGTTTATTTATAATTCAAAGTACCATTTCTTAGCCTGTGATTCTAAACCAGGAGCAAAAACCTTTTAGTGGCATATATATATATATATATATATATTCAAGTTTATTTATTTGTATAGCGCTTTTTACAAAACAAATCGTTACAAAGCAACTTTACAGAAAATTATGTTTCTACAATATTTAGTAGTAGCTAGTAGTTTGTGCACATTTGACAGGATTTTAGAAAAACTAAAAAATAATAATAATACAAGACGTAGTCAGCTAGACGATGAACTATCAATATTATTAATTAAGTTATTATATGATTAAGTCACACATTTAGGAATAATTGTTAGTTCTGTTTGTTCATTCAGGGTTAGCATCATCTGAGGTCCTCTGAGGGTCAGCATCATCTCTTCTCAGGTGTTCTGGATCCAGACTGGAGCTTGTGTAAATCCTAGTTACCACGGGATGTGAATCCCGTGGCAAAACATAGAAACAAAATACAGACATCATTAGCATAGCTGCTGATCCAACAAAGTAAAATTAGTTTAACCCAAGCTAATGAATAAAAATGCACCTTTGATCAGATGCAACTACACTCACAATTAAAAAGATACATTATTCGAATGCTTGGCGAAAGAGATGTGTTTTTAATCTAGATTTAAACAAAGAGAGTGTGTCTGAACCCCGAACATTATCAGGAAGGCTATTCCAGAGTTTGGGAGCCAAATGTGAGAAGGCTCTACCTCCTTTAGTGGACTTTGCTATCCTAGGAACTACCAAAAGTCCAGCGTTTTGTGACCTTAGGGTGCGTGATGGGTTGTAACGTGGTAGAAGGCTAGTTAGGTACGCTGGAGCTAAACCATTTAGGGCCTTATAGGTAAGTAATGATAATTTGTAACTGATGCGGAACTTAATAGGTAGCCAGTGCAGAGACTGTAAAATTGGGGTAATATGATCATATTTTCTTGACCTCGTAAGGACTCTCGCTGCTGCATTTTGGACGACCTGTAGCTTGTTTATTGAAGAAGCAGGACAACCACCTAGAAGTGCATTACAATAGTCCAGTCTAGAGGTCATGAATGCATGAACTAGCTTTTCTGCATCAGAAACAGATAACATGTTTCGTAGCTTGGCAATGTTTCTAAGATGGAAGAATGCAATTTTTGTAACATTGGAAATATGATTTTCAAAAGACAAATTGCTGTCTAATATAACACCCAGATTTCTGACTGTAGAGGAAGTTACAGTACATCCGTCTAGTTGCAGATTGTAATCTACAAGATTCTGTGTAGTGTTTTTTGGTCCAATAATTAATATCTCCGTCTTATCCGAATTTAATTGGAGAAAATTCTTTGTCATCCAATCTTTTACATTTTTAACACAATCTGTTAGCTTAGATAATTGGGAAGTTTCATCTGGTCTCGTTGATATATATAGCTGAGTATCATCTGCATAACAGTGGAAGCTAATTCCGTATTTTCTAATAATATTACCAAGGGGCAACATGTATATTGAAAATAGAAGGGGACCTAGGACGGATCCTTGTGGCACTCCATATTTTACTGATGATAAATGAGATGACTCCCCATTTAAGTAAACAAAATGGTAGCGATCGGACAGGTAGGATCTAAACCATCTTAGAGCCTGCCCTTGAATACCTGTATAGTTTTGTAATCGATCTATGAGTATGTCATGATCTATGGTGTCGAACGCAGCACTAAGATCAAGTAAGACTAGAAATGAGATGCAGCCTTGGTCTGACGCAAGGAGCAGGTCATTTGTAATTTTAACAAGTGCAGTTTCTGTGCTATGGTGGGGCCTAAAACCTGACTGAAATTCTTCATACAGATCATTTTTATGCAGGAAGGTGCTCAATTGAGCAGACACAACTTTTTCTAAAATTTTAGACATAAATGGAAGATTTGAAATAGGCCTATAATTTGCCAGTACACTAGGATCTAGTTTTGGTTTCTTAATAAGAGGCTTGATAACCGCCAGCTTGAATGGTTTTGGGACGTGTCCTAAAGATAACGACGAGTTTATGATATTGAGAAGCGGTTCTTCGGCTACAGGTAACAGCTCTTTCAGTAATTTAATGGGTACAGGATCTAATAAACATGTTGTTGGTTTAGATACAGTGATAAGTTTATTTAGCTCCTCCTGTCCTATGGTTGTAAAGCACTGCAGTTTATGTTTGGGTGCGATGGATGAAACTGAAGTGTTAGATGCTGTAGAATCTACATTCGCTATTGTATTTCTAATGTTATCTATTTTATCAGTGAAGAAATTCATAAAGTCATTACTATTTAACGTTGGTGGAATATTTGAATCAGGTGGCATCTGGTAATTTGTTAATTTAGCCACTGTGTTAAATAAAAACCTTGGATTGTTTTGGTTATTTTCAATGAGTTTGTGTATATGCTCTGCCCTAGCAGTTTTTAGAGCCTGTCTATAGCTGGACATACTGTTTTTCCATGCAATTCTAAAAACTTCTAAGTTAGTTTTTCTCCATTTGCGTTCAAGACTACGAGTTACTTTCTTGAGAGAGTGAGTATTACTGTTATACCATGGTACAGTACGTTTTTCTCTAACTTTTTTCAATTTGATTGGGGCAACAGCTTCTAATGTATTAGAGAAAATAGTGCCCATGTTGTCAGTAATTTTGTCTAATTCATATATATAAAAATTGCAAATATTTTCCTAAACCTAGTAACGTGAGCAGCCTACACTGGCTAGAAACTAGAAACTGAGGCAGGGAACCAACTGAAATAGAACTTATTTAGAAATGGACAATAACCATCCATTTATGAAATTTACAGGAAACCCACACTTGACTTTAACATTTACCATTTAATCATTTAGCAGACGCTTTTATCCAAAGCAACTTACAAATGAGAACAATAGAAGCAGTCAGACCAACAAGAGAACTACTTCAACAGACTTCAACAGAGTTTCACAATTAAGTTCTAGAAAGCACATAAATACAAAGCACGCACATATAATACGTCAAATAGTCCAAATTGAATTTGATTGACCTTTTTAATCAGTATTTTCTAGGTATGAATTATATACACTACCATGCAAAACGCAGTACGATTAATTTATTAATTAATGCATTTATTTATATATTTATTTTTTTAGAGTAATTAATACTTTTATTCAGCAAGGACAGATTAAACTGACCTAAAGTGAGAGTAAAGACATTTATAATGCTACAAAATGTTTTATTTCAAATAAACACTGTTCTTTTGAACTTTCTAATCATCAAAGAATTTTGGAAAAATAAAAATTGTGTATCGTTTACACAAAAATATTAAGCAGTACAACTGTTTTCAACATTAATAATAATAATTCTTCACATTTTAAACAATATTACTGTTTTTACTATATTTTTGATCATAAATAAAATCATACTTCTTTCAAAAACTGAAAAACATTTTTACAGAACCTACATTTTAATACATGTATAATTCATTATATATTGTTTCGTCTGCTGTCTGGGTTTAGGTTTAATTATGAATTCATGGACATCATAATTATAAGCAAGTGAGTTTCTCTAAAAACGAAATATGATCTTTTTTCTAGTAGTCGCTGTTAGACTGAAGAGAACCAGGTGGTTTCAGCACCTGCCCTTAACGCGAGGCTCGGATCCTGCTCTCCATTTGGCCGTGCTTCATACAAACAATGTGTTTCTTCTGCCAGCTCCGCTGCAGACTCCCCTGTGTGAGGCTATAACCAAAGACCTCGACTGGAAGCTCGCTTTTTATCCCACCCGCTGTTCAACTAATTACCTGCCCACAGTTTTGGCCGGGGAAAGTGTTAACCAGGCTTACTTGGCATGATATGCAGGCCGCATTTTGCCGTTTTTGTTCAGGAATTAGTGGGAATGGGCTTCATTGAGCGTGGCTCATTAGGAGTCCAAGTGAAATCAAATGCAATTAGAAATCCAGTCTGGCATTAGTCCCCGTGCTCCTGCTTTCACCGTCCTCTCTGTTGGAGATTCACTCTCTCCGGGTGTTGAAGCAGTTGGTTCCCGGTTGGATGTGGATGTGAGCTTGTGCACTTCCTGCTCTGGAGAACTGGGAACTCGTCATTATTTTCCACCCGACAGGACCCCTGTGTTCCCCTCATCCCTCATTAAACCCAATGGCCTCTCCCTGACCCGAGAGGATTATAGCATCAGTGTGAATGTGTTCCTCGAGATCTCTTTGCCCACTTCTAATGTGGTGCTTTTTCACCACTGGTAGGTCAGAAACACTATAACCTGTAGCTATTATGATCTGGATGGTGGTTGATTACTGGTTGAATAGGTTAATGGGTGTAAGGGGTGTAGTAACGCATCCATGTGTTGATACGAAAATTGTAGTTTTATTCTGGCTGTCTCCATATGCTCTTATAAAGTAAACAAATAAATGGATCTGAAATTATAGTTTTTATTGTTAACTAAAACTAAAACCATAAGTTTGTTTACTTGAAATAAAATGAAGTAAAATAAAATATAAAAAAAAAACATTTTTATTTCAGCTGATTGTCAAGGCAACATTTCTGATTTTCATTTAGTTTTACTCGATACTAAAATAACTTTTTTTAAACAAACAAACAAAAAAACTAATAAACATGTCAGAAAGAATACAATTACTTAAACTTCAACTTAAATAGTTGAATAATAATATTAATTAACTATAATAATATGTCAATGACAAAGACATTTTTTAATTGTTTTTGAACAAAGTCTTTTATGCTCACAAAGGCTGCATTAATTTTACAAAAAACAAACAAACAGTAAAGTACAGTAAAAGTGTCAAATATTATTAAATATAATCTTCAGCATCATTACTCCATTCTTTAGTGTCACATTATCCTTCAGAAATCATTCTAATATCCTGATTGGCTATGTGTGTGTGTGTGTGTGTGTGTGTGTGTGTGTGTGTGTGTGTGTGTGTGTGTGTGTGTGTGTGTATAAAGATAATTTTGGGCTATTTCCTTTAATCGTATAAAAATGCACAGTATGCCATCCATCTGTGTTCCATAATTTAATTTAATCAATTAGTTTGAACATCATTATAATTTTCTTTCTGAATAATTACTGCTGTTTAAATTCAAAAGCAAGTTAAGAAAGCACAATTGTAATGTATAATGCACAAGATGTCATAATCTCATAACCAGCACTTTATATTAAAAGGTATTTCTGTCATTTTTGTTGGCATTTGTTGCCTTTAGCCCTAGTTCATTTCGATTCTTGTACAGTTTGGCGAAGTGAAGTGAATTAAGCAGTCGAGTGAGCGTCTTGTGTGCTACAGGACAGTGGAATCAATATTTGCATGTCTTGGCTTGTCTCTTTCTCAACACGGTTTCCTTTGTGGTGAATTATGCATGCGGCCGGTTCATCCAGGGACCGTAGCAGTTGTAGTGCTGACCAGAGAGGGCAGAATGAGCTTTATCCCAGCGGTGACCTCACCGATCACTCCATCAGCCTTCAGCGCTGACCCTGTGTGTCTCACGACACATGAGCCGAACACAAACCACACAAGCTGCTGTTCTGTGACTCAGTCTGATGTATTCTGTTGAGCGGCTGTTAGTATACAAAGAGTATATTACTGAATGTTTCTTTAAATATGTCAAGTCAAATGTATTTGTATTGCGCTTTTCAGAACACACACTGTTTCATGTGTGTTTATACTTGCATTTAGCAGATCAGAGCAGGGCGATAATGTACTGTACATATATGACATACCTGTATATCCAACTGTATTTTAAAAGCTACAGGCAACTGGTTCTTCACTTTTGGCTTTAAAATGACTTTTTACACTTTTATTTGGCTGCTAAAAATCTCCAGTAATTGACGACAAGTTACTACATATTAATTTACATATTATTTACTTATTTGATAAATTTCTTTTTTAGGTCTGACTTTTTACAGTATTTTTGCAATAAAATGCCTTTATCTTGCTATGGTTTGTTTTATAGCAACATAAAGAATTAAATGAATATTTTCACACAGAATTTGACTGCTTTATTGGAAAAGACGCTTCATAAAATATATTTAATTGTGAATTTTTCTTTGTTGACAGTTTTGGCTTTTGCTCACAAGAATGCATTTATTTGATTAAAAAAAAACAGTAAATGTTGTAAATATAATTATGATTTAAATTGACTGATGTTTTAATATATTTTACAGTGTAACTTTTGCAATATATGTTTTTATCTTGCTATGGCTAATTTCATAGCAAGCCATATGATTAAATTAATATTTTAACAATTAATTATACGATTGGAAATAACACTTCATAAAAAAGTTTGATTATTTACCTTGAATTTTCTTAACACTTCTGGCTCCTTTGTAAACCAACGAATATCTTTCATGCATTTTTTTGCACATTTATTGGACACAAGATTTGGTGTGGGGTTTTTTTTTTCTCAGAATTACTAGTCAGTTTGACAAATAATTATAAAGAATTGACAGCATATTCTCGATTACCACAATAATGTCAGCTCAATCCTTGTTTCTTTTATTACGATGAGGAATTTATACTGGAGGGCAGCAGACACGGAATGTAGTTCAATTAATATGAACTGAATGAACCAAGTGGAATGGATTTGAAGAAGCAGCACTGTGGAAGTCAAGGCTGTAGCTAAAACGTGGACTGGAGTTTAATTTTAGGTCATTCCTCAAGATGGTAAAAGTTAGAGGGTCCAACCATTGGTCTGGTGGGTCTTGAACCGCCCACACACAGTGCTTCTGACACCCATGATTCAAAGTCTTCTCAAGTCCTAAGATAGTTTTGACTAAAGTTTAGGTTGCTGTTGTTCACTGATGATCTTCATTCTTCATTTTATTATTGTTCCAAATCACTTGTATTATCAGCCCAATTTGGGAGCAAGTAAATAATAACAGAATTTAAATTTAAATGACAGAATTTTAAAAGTTATCAGTATCAACCAATAAGTGTGTCCACTTAGTAACTAAAAAACCCATTTTCACCAGGAACATGATGTTTGTTCTATATAGTTTGTGTTCTTCCTGTTCTTCATCTTCTGTGGAATAAAGAAAGAAGATACAAAAACATTGGAGCTCAAACAACATTGGACCCCACTGACTTTCATTGCATGGACGTTCTTCAAAGTAGCTTTTTTTCTGAGTGTTATACAGAGAAAGCAAACTTTGGAAAGACATGAACAACCGATGACCATTTTTTTTGTTTTGGTGAATTATTCTTTGAAGGCACTAACATTTTGAAGCATATTTGCATGTTTTATTTTTTATAATTTGGTGCTCTATCAAAAGTAAGCTGTGCCAATATTGTTTATAACTATGTATAGTAAATGTCTCTAGTAAGAGTAAGAAGGAGCAGCAAAGAGAATAAATGTCTAATAGAAAGGAGAATAAATAGGAACAAAATGCTCAATGATGGTTTTTCATCAGTGGTGACCCATCCTTTCCAAAGGCTTAAGGAAATGATAGAGATCCGACTGTGGAGTTTCTCCACCCACTCCTTCATACACATAATAGCAGCATGGAGCCAATGAGACTATTGTTTTATGCACAGAATTAATAATGCACCGTGGAAGTCATTTTGCTGTGCTTATGTTGTCTATTGCATTTATTAATATCAATGCATTTGGTTTCTTATGACATTAAATAGGTTTATAATGCGTGTTTGAAGTGCTATAAGGAGTGCAGATTTACTATATGTCATTTTCTAGATGAAAAATGTTTTTATTTTCTCATGCCTGAATTTTTCCAGGCCGTCTCCTTGTTTTTTCATGCACTAGTTTTTAATGGGAGACGGAGACAGATGCCTGTTAATGCTTGCTTCAAAGGACGTCTTGTCTCATGATGTGATCTTTTATGACCTTTGGAAATGCTGTTCTTCTCCGCAGTCAGCGTTGGCCCTGCAAGCTAAAACTAGTGCATAGCTGTGAGGAAATGAGCCTGGTTGTTTCCAACAGGGTTGAAGGGGGCGTTTGGATCTCAGATGCATGCTGAAAGCAAAAGACATGGAGTGTGATTGTTGGTGTGGAGTGTGTGTGTGTGTGTGTGTGTGTGTGTTCGTCTCATAGATTGGCATTCCTTTGGCTTGAACTCGTGCTTAGCGACGCATAACTCTCCACGAGAGATTAAAGACAGTGGGAGTCTGACACAGCCACAGCAACTTTTTCTAGAGCGCCTGTCCTTTTTTTTATTTTTTTTTATTTATGATAATGTCTTTCAGCTCCAGCTTGGTTTATTTTTAGCTTCCCAACTGTCTCCTAATTCAAAGTGGAGCCCAATGACAGTGTCACGACAACCTAGTAAAAGCGTATTTAAAATGACACGTCGCATCTCGTGTGAGTCGAACCTCTGCAGCCTCCTCTTCTGATTTCTCTCGTCTACAAGATGTGGTTTGCGTCCCATTCTGTTACCTTACTGTAATGGACTTCATGTTTTCTCTAGAGAGGTACATGATGGATTACAGAAGATTTGCTCACATCTCTCATTTCATTCTAATCGAATACGTGAGGGTGGATAATATCAAAATGTAACACATACATTTTCAAATTCTACACAAACCGCTGTTAAGCATAAGCAGCTTAATGCAAGATTGGTCTTATTTTACATGATTCATCGATGCAGCGTTGGAAAATAAAATGGTTGCAAGCAGTGTATCATCTTGATGTTTTAGCTTACACTGTATTCAATTTGTGCTGATTTAAATTATGCTATCATGATAGTCATCATGTGGTAAAGTTATTTTATACTGTTAAAATACAGGGAAAAGAATATTTTTCATATTTATTTGTTTGTTTGTTTATAGTTGCATTTATTTTTATAGTAAATTTTTATTAGTTAATTTTATTTATTTGAGTTAATGGTTTTGTTCATTTAGTGTATGTGTGTGTATGTATCTGTGTTCGTTTACATCTCTTATTTGATGTTTTTAAATACAATTATAATTTTATTTATTTTTTGGTTATTTAAATATGTAAAATATGTATAAATATATTAAATGTTTATTTACTTTATGTATATTTATGTATATATATATATATATATATATATATATATATATATTATTTATTTATTTATTTATTTTTATAATTTGTTTTATTTAATGTGCTTGTCTTTTCGCTTACATACATTACTCATTCACATTTTTATTTTTTTTATTAATTTAGGCCTACAAAGTCTTTTACATATTTAAATATTATATGTTTATTAATTTCAATATTCATATTTAAATATGGACAGTCCGTTTATGCATGGCTCATAAATTCACTGAGGAGTGAACGTGTTAATGTTAGTGTAAATCTATATAATATAATATACTCTTATTTTAAAACGGCAAGAATATCTGGTTTCCCATGAAAAGTGATGATTAAAGAATAGAAAGTTTGATCCATTTCAGTATCTCATTGATATTTGTAGTCTCCAGTGCTATTTATCTGTTCTTTGTCCTAGTTTGATCTTTTCTCTCATTAAATATGTCCAATAAAACTGTAGACCGCACTTGCCCTGGATGCACATGAACTACATGTTGAGCAAAACCAGTGAGAACATGCAGACAGCTGCTAGCTCTTTCTCCACGGACGAGAGTAATGTTTACGGGCTGACCAGATGGCCAGGGTCAACATGAGCCACGACATTGTTTGAAACTCAAGTCTCGTTAGTGACTGCGTTCACCTCCCTGCGGCTCCGCTGACCTGCCGCTGTCGGGGTTATGATTCCCTGCCCCTTCCTCTCAAGCTCTACACCCGCAGGCTTTTATTAAAGATGGGAAATCTTGAAGACAGGCCCGTGCTGTGTTTTCACCCTTAGGTCTGAGACACACTGTTTCCTACTGAAAGCAGGAGCATTGGAGTGTGCATTAATAAAGTTTCCTCAAGTTTCTTCTTTTATCCTAGTCACGGCTATACTAAATTTTGTTCTTCGGAGTAAAAATATGTTTAAAATATTAATATACCTACTGTTAGTGGACATCTTGATCCTGCTACAAATGGTGTTTAGATGAATATGTAAATATGTGCTGAGCTTTTCCTCTTAATAATGGTGAGAAATAGAGGTGAGAAACCAGCGGTTAAGAAAGCATCTGATCATAGTGATGTGGATGTTTGCACTCATCGAGAAAAGTCATTGTTTATTTATTAAGTGCTTAAAAGTTAAGATAATCTGTATAAAAGGTACTAAATTTCTTCTGTGTATATAATGTTTGCTTATTTAAATAACAGCATTGTATTAAAGTCTGTATTAAAGTCTTCTTTCTGACCCTTTAGGTACATGTATTGATACTTTATTTATTTATTTATTACAATTTCATTTATGTATTCTTGGTTTATTTATGGTTTTATTTATTTTTAGTTTATTTAAATGTATTTGCTTTTATATTAGCTTTATTTATAATATGTATTGTATGTTTTTTTTTTTTTACTTTTTGTATTATTTTCTATTTGTGCTTTGCCCATTTGTTTACTAAAATGTAAATTTTTGCTTATTTTATTTTTTTTAGATTATTAACAACAGATTGCTTGAAAGCAAGCAGCTTTACAGTTTTAAACATGGAAAACCAGCGTCAGTGTCACTTTTGATTACAACTTCAATATCTACTATAAAACTGTGTTTGTTTTTGTCTGAACAAAAGTAATGAACTGGAAACATTTTCCACATTAAAAAAGGCGGAGCCCCAAAGCACATCTACCTATTATGTCATTTCCACTGACCAAAGAGAGTTCAGAGATGTTTACAAGCCAGAAATGAGCTTTTTTGGAAAGTTTGCTTTGGCAAGCTGTCCTGAACTTCCTAAATGAACTCTAAATGAACTTTGTTTGGCCTAATTTTGTTTTGAAATGACCATTGTTTGAAATGACCATTTTTTTCTTTGATTCGCTTCAGGTATATCAGGGCTTTCATTCCGCTGTTGCCTGTGTTGTTGATTTGTGGAGTATACGTAGGTTGTTTTGATAATGGCAGCTCGGAGAATAAATCCCAAGTTCCTAAGTGTGAAATCCCAGTGTAATTACAGGACAGAACAGGATGATATTAACTCAAGTCGAGTCGTTATGATTAATGTCACAGTCTGCAGTGGATAATTAATCAGCTATATTTGCCCTTGAGGCCAGACATCCTTTTGGACCATCTGGCATGGCATTGCGGATAAACTTTCCAGTAGCCTTTAGCCTTTAGCCCCAGTCAAAAGTAACTCGAGTAAAAGTTACGACTGCAGAGAAGTTTTTCAGACTCTGGAGAGACAGAAGGCCTTGCAATGATGTGTCCTAGTTTTTAGCAAATGTGCTTTGTGTTAGAAAGTTAGTTCATTCGGATGCTGCTTATTCCCTGTGTTTGATGTAGAAAATGTAACCATCCAGATGGTTGTTTTCAATACATCGCTGCAGTGTACTTTTTAGCCCAGCTCAGAAGTTAGCAATAGCATCATGCTGTTTAATTTTCCCATTTATTAGCAACCACTTTTTCAAGACAATTAAAAGCTTTTAAAATTTCACAGCTTTGAGTGCCAGACTTATTCAGGATTGGCTCAACCAATGGTGTGAGTTTAGTGATCTGTTTGAACTTGTCATTAGTTTAGCAATACCATTTGTTGTTAAGATACATGGTGTGGTTTAAGATGTTCATTATTATTTTTTATTTTTTTTGCCATTTATGTGGCAAAGAATCGCATGCAATATAATTATGCTCATTACACTGCATACTTTTAAGTTGTTATTCTTCAGTAGCCTGACTCTGTGTTTTCTGGACTCTACAAATGGCGTTTTTTTCTCTGTCAGCAGAGGGGGATTACAGGATAAATGAACTTTGGCAAACCAGTCGTGCCTTAGCCATTAATGTCTTATTTTCTTGATTGCACAGACAGCAGAGACAAGCGTTGCACTTTTACTCTTAGCATGCATTGTTGTTTGTGGAAGTCAAATGCCATCTTTTGTTTAACAAGCAAAATGGGAGCGTGTAGTTGGCACTGTAGTGACTCCTATAAAAACATCTCTATTAGATTAGACTGAGTTTAACAAGCAATTACAAGCAATTACTACAGTCTCTACACTTTATACTGTACCACAGTCTCATTTTCTAATACAGTAATGCCATGTTGTTGTTTATTTATTTGATTTTTGCTATGGTACATGCTTAAACATGTAAACATGCTCATGAACCTATGTCTTTTCTTCTCGTTTGGCCATCTATGATTTATTAACTTGACTTAAATGATGTGGTTTTAATTTTTCATGCATTTTCAAAGTCATCTTTGGGTATAAAAGAACAGATCACATTGCAATAGTATTGCATTTGGATCAAGGAAAAATGTGGGATTTAACAAATAGACAGTGTGGATTGTGCATTAGCAGTTTGTCATTAGCAGAGTCTCTTTTTTATATTATCTGGATGGACTTTAAAGGGATAGTTCACCCAAAAATGAAAATTACCACATGATTTACTTACCCTCAAGCCATCCCAGGGGTGTTTGACTTGTTTATTTTAAAAGAATACAATCAGAGTTATATATATTTTTTAAATTATCTGGCTCTTTTAAGCTTTATAATGGCAGCGAATAGGTGTTATTTTTCAATAGCCCAATAAAGTGCATCCATCCATCATAAAAAAGTGTCCCACATGGCTCCGGGGGGTTAATAAAGCCCTTCTGAAGCAAAGCAATGTGTTTTTGGATGGACAAACTTTTTTGGGCTTCAAAATCTCGTCCCCCATTCACTCCCATTATAAAGCTTGGTAGAGCCGGGACATTTATTTTTTATTTTTTATTTTTTATGTAACTCCGACTGTATTCGTCTGTAAGAAGCAAGTCATATAAACCTAGGATGGCTTGAGGGTGAGTAAATCATGGGGTAATTTCCACTTTTGGGTGAACTATCCATTTAATAGAACAGGATGCAGCATCATAAATCTGTATCATAAGCACATATGTTGTCATGCTGCTTCTCAGATGGCCGTCGTGGATTTCCTATCATCCACCAGAGACTCGTCTCGCACCAACTGCTTTCCTCTAGATCTGCTTCAGTATCTTTAGAGGCTGTTCTTCACTTGATCCCGCAGATGTTCAAACAGTTGTAACACGTTCATGAAGTTGTGCGTGCTGTAGTTCTCTCTGTGTAAGTGTGTCGGGACGGGCATTTGGTACAGGTTTAATCTTGTTCTGATTACACAGTCATTACAAGCGGGTTGGCAGCGTTGGTGAAACCAGCATTTGCCATGCAAGCTCTGATTTCCACTAATCTGATTTAAGGCACAAATGCCACGCATGCCAACCGGCTGCTATGGCAACAATGCCAAATATAAACATAACATAGAAAACTTAGACAGTTTGGCTGCCTACGTTGTAGTGCTCTGTCTTTTCTCATGCATCTTGCACGCTTGTCAACTTGATAGAGTAGATTCAGTGTCATCCACCAACCCACCACGGCAGATTAAAGACACACCTTTAACTCCAACGCCACGCTTTCTTTTCAGCAGCCAACCGTTTGAAACATCATGAAAAGAAGTTGCATTTTTCTTAGTTTTCAGATTTCTTTTTAGCTTTATTTCAGTAATATAAGTACAAACTTTTTATTTCAGTTTTTGTTTTTCATCTGAAATTTGTATTTGTTTTATTTCAATTAAAGAAAACCATTTCAATAGTTAACTGTAACACCACTGTGGTGATAGATGTTGATAGATTTGGCAGTAAATAGTTTTGTTTTAGAAAACATAACTTTTTTATTTTAGAAGCAGTTGTATTTTTTTTTTTTTTTTTTTTTTTTTTATTTAAAACCAAATCATTTTTTTAATTAAAATCAAATGAATATTTTATAGCCAAAAAAATAATTTTATTTGATTAATGATTGCTTTTATTATATTATATTATAAATTGAGTTATTATATTTACCCGTTTAATTTATTTTTATTATGTAATATATTTATTTTTCTTTTTACTTAATTTTTTATTTATTTATTTATTTTTTTACAAACAGAGGGTTGAAGCTATTTTAAAAATGTAAAGTTTATATATATATATATATATATATATATATATATATATATATATATATATATATATATATATATATATTATTATTTATTATAATTTAAAAAAAACATTTGTGGACATGCCACAGATGCTTAAAAAAAATGCTTGCATTGAACGCACAGCATTCATTTCAAGTATTTACTTTCTAACTGTACATTCCTGGTCTTATCACACACAGTCCATTTATTTACATTTGTTTTGCTGTTAGTAAGAGTGTATTATGTTGTGGAGTTGCGTGTGGTCATCAGCGTGGAGGCACTCCTCATCGAGGTGCAGCTGAATTATGGATGTGTTTATTCCACAGCCCACTCCATCACTTCTTGCATGCGGGGAACTTCCTCGCCCCGGCCCGAGTGTGTTATGAGAACCGGTTGCACTGCGCTCGGCTGGCTGCTTGTGTTTGAGTAATGGCGCAGGGTTGCAGTTATTCCTGACCTGCACGTGTGAACTCATTGCTGTTCATTAGAACAGGAGCCGTGTGGTTTGTGCTGTGCTGTTGTCTCGCCTGCCGTCCAGCTTGAAGAAATAGACTTGTGGTTTATAGTTCACGGCCCTGCTTATCTGTACACAGTTGTACATATCAAACAAGCTTCATATTAAACCACCAATTGGGAACTTTTTGACTTATTAGCTATACACTGTTTTATTTTATTCCTTTCATTTCAGCTTTAATAGTTTTAGTAATTAGCTAAACTTGAATTTATTTTGTATCATTTTTATATAATGTGTATTATTATAGAAATTATCCATTTTTTTATTTTTGAAGTTGGAATTTATTTATCTGATATCTATATTTTATTTAATTTGAGCTTCATTCAGTTTGTTAACAGTAACATACAGTAACCTGAGATAAAGATTTTTGAAGCCAAATCATAATTTAAATCACTGTCCAATACTTTACAATTAGTATGTATTTTAATTATGTCTTGCTCTTTATAATTTTTTTAAGAACCAAAGTAAAATTATTTTAAAGGCAAATATTAAAATGTAATTTGTATTTCTAATTTTTTATTTATATATTTTATTTATTTGTAACATTATTTTTTTTGTACATTACTTTTATCTTAGTCTATACTTTTACTTTCTAAATGTGCATTTCTTGTTTTATCACATGCACTCAATCCATTTACCTGATCATAGTATTTGCTCACTTTTCCAAAACTAGTTAATTTGTGTTGAATAAAATTAAGTCCCACCCAAGTTCTTTTTTGCTCAATAATAAATAACAGACAGCCTTTCATTCAGCCTTTAAGGACACCACAACCATTTGGAAAATACACAGAAAAAAGTCCTTTTAAACATCTGCTTGAGTCATATTAAAAATATTAGTCTGCACACAATGACCCGGTAGGATAAACCCTGTGGTGTTGGCGAATCATGAAGTCTTTTGATTGCATCATCCCGTCCTATTTTCAGACACCCCATATCAGGTTACCCACTGAGCCAACAGGTCAGCCGAAGTTAATACAGCATCCTACAACACAACCTCAAGCTTTACCTTTCATCTCAAACCCGGAGAACATCAGGGCCGAAGCCCGGGCAGGTTCTGTCTCACTGTCCGCAGGCATCCTGACCTGTTCATTCATCCGTGCTGAAGAGCAGAGCTGAAGGAAGACCTCAGGGGCTTCACATTGGAATGCACAGCATCACCGATTACTCAATGGAGAGAGCGAGGAGAAGGAACGGAGAACGTGATGGAGAATGTGCAAGAGGGGAGAAGGGAGGGCGAGACGGGCGAAAAAGCAGGAATGTCGCATTCGGAATTCCAAACAGCCCCTTAATCCAAGTGCCGACTGAAACACTGCTTAAAGCATTTGCTGAAGCTTTTATCCCACCATAGTGCAAGAGCAGCCTACAAAGCAGAGGTCGAGAGGTCAAGAGCGTGAACGGAGATTTCTAAGAGCTCGCTTCTGACTGTCTGTGCACACTTGTGTGTGATTCACATAATGATGTTAAATGTCTGTAACCCTTTCTAAACTGCAAACGAAGCAGGTTAGATTCTCGTATTGGTTCTCGAAATCAAACTAGCATTTGGACAGTCGGTAGACATTTTTCTGAAAGCCTGGTAGCTGGTTAATAGCCATTGCTAGGGTACTCTAGATAGATGCTTTGGTATTTTGACGAGTTGCTGAGTGTTGGCTTCTAGCTAGTTATATGAAATTGTAGAATATTTTGGTTACTTGCCAGGTGTTGCTATGGGGTGCTAGTTTGTGGTAGTTATAGTAGAAATTCTGTGTTTGACTAGTTGAGACAACATTTGGTGGATGTTTTTATGTAGTTTTGTTGAAATATTTGTGACTCAAAACGGTTGTGTAAACTGGAAAGTAAGCAGTTGCTTTCTTCCACAGTGAATGTGTTTTCAGGCTGTTGCGCCAGATGTGATGAGCATTAACCGCATGTTTTCCTGCGCCAGGATGTTTTCTGACCTTGGTTCTTAATATGTGCTTCCTTGTTTTCTTTTTCTCAACAGGTACGACTATAAAGAAATGCTGCATAACTCCACTTTTTGTCTCGTGCCTCGAGGACGCCGTCTGGGCTCTTTCCGTTTCTTGGAGGCTCTGCAGGTATATTTTTCCAGTTCATTCCCATTGCCAGTACTGCTAGCCAACGAAAGACACTTTAGCAGTTTGCATGCATGTTATACATGCCCACACACATACTTTATCCATGAAATCCCTCATGCTCACCAAAGCTGCATTCATTTGATAAAAAATACAGTAAAAACAGCAGTATTAAGTTAAAATAACATATTCATATTTCATATAAGAAGCAAATTGAGGTATTCCAAAGATCTCATTTGTGGTATTTCATTCCTATGTCAAATAAATAATCCACTTTTATCCATAACCAGCACTATTCTGTGGCGTCTGTTGTGTGGGAGTGTGGCTGTGCTCTTTCAGGTTGTCTGTTGTTGTGCAGACATAAGGCTTAACAGGCCATTATATATTGTGTTTTGAATTGTGTGGGTGTTGAGGATTGACTAGCTGAGGTTTGCAGGGCTTTAATGCTGCATATGTGCACTTGTGTCTGTCTTCAGCTCTCAAGGGCTGTATTGGTCTGTATGTATTTCAGCAGATTGCAGAGCTGGTTAATGACACTGCAAGGATTAGTCCATAACAGCAGGATGATATTAGAGATGACGGGAGGTCAGGGGGTGGGAGCAGCTGAACAGATTAGGGACAGGACAACAAGCCTGTGCAAACACACACATAGTTCTGCTTGGAAAATATTACATTTGATCTACAATGAAAGTTCTGTTCAGGTACTGCGATGCTGTGATGTCTAATAAGGAGTTTAATACAAGCTATGATACTGATTTATTACCACTTTTGTGTGCAGTATTTTTAACTGAGGTTTATGGCCAGAAAACATTGAAATACTGTTGTACCATGTTCAAAAAAAAAAAAACCTTGGTATATGGTAGCATGTCCACACATGCAACAAAAACATATTATAACCCCGCAAAAAAGTTTGTTTTATTAAACAATAACAACACTATTTGGTATCAAGCTACTATAATGTTTTATGAACAAATTATATATATATATATATATATATAGTCACTGTACTAAGGTTATAAAGTTATTTTGAGCTTTTGGGATTGTTTTAACTGTAACTTCATCCTGAATAATAAAAGCAGCTCTGCTCTAATGAGTAATAATTGCAGCTGATATGCAAATTGGAGACCAGGTATTATAAACAATGCACCATCTGTCTGTTGGTACCTGCTGCTTCAGAAACAAGACACAACAGCTCATTTGTAGCTGAATAGTGAACATGTCTGACAGTGTACATACAAAGAAGAGCTGCTTGGAAGTGCTTGGTTTCATTTGGCCATTGTCCATATTGCACATTGCTGTATATTGCCAAATTGGTGAGCATATATATATATATATATATAACTATTAATTATTAAGATTTTATCCCCCTGTAGATTTGTGCATTTGTCTCTGTCTCCATTCTTGATGATTATCTCATTGTTATGACCCGTGAGGCCCGAGTTCAGACAGGCAGAGCCACGCTTTGTGTTTCCCTCAGTCGCTGCCAGATTTCAGAAACATGACTGATCTGATAAACCAAGATTCCCTCATTTCTCAGTCTGAAGTCAGAGCTCCTCTTGCTTTCAGACTTTCCACTCGAAGACGCTAATAAAATTTTCATGACGCTTGTTTTATGTTTCGTCAGCCTGTTCTAACGTGCCTCTCTCTCTGTGTGTGTGTGTGCAGGCCGCTTGTGTTCCCGTCATGCTCAGTAACGGCTGGGAGCTTCCCTTCTCAGAGATCATCGACTGGAGCATGGCCTCTGTCATTGGGGATGAGAGACTTCTTCTACAGGTACGACTTCCAGAATAGATCAGGATAGGAGCTAGTTCAGCTCATTCTGTTTCTTGTTCCTGTCTGAAACAACAGCTCTGTTCCCAAATTCAGCGAGCTGCCTGAAACACATTCTACTTGTATTTGTTCTGCCTGTCTGTGTGAATGAATGAGGCAGATGTGTTTTCAGCGTCTGCTGTCAAACTGTATGAGGACAAGAACACATGAACTTCACCTCCAGAACTGGTTTGAGATATCACTTCATGAGCATTTTACCGTTTCATTTTAGAAATACTGTCATCATATATCACAGCAACCCACCAGAATAAAAGTTTGGTTTATATATATAAATATGTTCTAAATAAATATATTACTGCCTCTGTCTTCTTTCTTTATTTGTTTGTTTGTTTCTTTTTCTTTCTCCCCCCTTCTCTCTCTCTCTCTCTCTCTCTCTCTCTATATATATATATATATATACACTCTGTTAATAATAATAATAATATTTTAAACTCTTTTTAAATAAATTTTTTTATTTTATTCCTCTGCCAATTGTAACAGTAAGCCCCTGTTGAGCACTTAATCCAAAAAAAAAAAAAACATGAAATAGTTGAATTTTCTTTTTTTTAAAGAGATTAATTAAATTGTTCATATTTTATGCCTTTAAATACATAACACTGAATTTCTGAAAACATTTAATAGGGCCTTATTATTATTTAAAATAAATACATACAACAGTAAATTATGAATTCCTTTTATTAGACATGCTTTATGTTTGCTAAAATTTAATTAAACTGTTTCAATGCAAAAATGAAATCACACTATTTGGTAAAATAAAATTGAATTTGAGAAAAAAAAAATTAAATAGCGCCCTACAAATTTAAACATGAAATAAAATGATGTCAAATTTTAAGTTTCATTAAATTTCACAATTAATTAGAAATGCCTTTGGTCTCAAACTTAATTTAACTATTAAAATATAGTCCAGAAAGATTGAAATAGAAAAAAAACTGAATTTGAAAATCCTTGAAAATGCTTAAAATAATGCCTACATAGTCAAATCAAATGGTTTTGGAACTGAGACATGTTTATATGTTGAAATTAGTTTTAACCCCATGCTTTCATTAATCATGCATTAATTAAATCGTTCTAATGTCACATGCTAATTTACCGGGCAAAAGCTTGCAGTTATCAGTGACAGTCTGCAGACCTTTGGAGACCCCCTCAGTGAAAGCAAGTGCATGTGCCTTTGTAATTGAAATGAGTCCTCTTGCCCGGCCGATTAGCGGCCTGCGGCAGGAAGACAGTCTCTGGTGAGAGGAGTGACAGCTTCTGTCAGGCCGCAGTAGCTTTTAATATGCTCTCGTGCCCCTGTGGCACTGACCGGCTCAACAAAAGGTGAGACTAATCATCCTGTGATAGAATTGTAATGTAAATCTACCTCAAGGGCCGTTTGTGTTTACAGTGATGAGAGACTTTAATAATCACTCACACCTGCTGTGACTCACTTCTCCTCTCAGTAAATACTGAAACAGAAGCACTGAAAGACTGAGCAAGACCTCAGGCTGTTTCCAGTGTGTTTAATGTACTCGCTATCTATCTGTCTGTCTGTCTGTCCGCTTTCCTGAGAAGCAGAGAGCTGTGTATCATTTCTGTTCACTTCAATCAATCGAACTCTAGTTGGGACCAGGCAATTGAACCAAGTGTGAAATCCCCCTCAGAGTGCTCTGTCCTCAGGGAGAAATCTGAGTTATTTTTACTGGTGCCCCCAATTGAAAAGACCTGTCAAGTAGAAAACACATTATCACAATGCTCCCGTCTCCTCAGATTCCATCGACGGTTCGCTCCATCCATCAAGACCACATTCTGTCTCTCCGCCAGCAGACGCAGTTCTTATGGGAAGCGTATTTCTCTTCTGTGGAGAAAATTGTGCTCACTACATTGGAGGTAAGCAACTTCCTGATCGATTAAAACAAGTCATGCAGCCAGTCGCACAAATGCAGAGTCGCATTTCACCCTAAAAATGAACAGGGAAAAATGGGAAAATATATTTAGCAGAAAGTGAAGCTAGTTTTAGGAGCATTCAAATTTTTGCATTGTTATTTTCATGATTATTATGCACATTTGCACAGCACAGTTCTCAATGCTATAATGCAGCCACAATCAGATGTAGTTATGAGTTTGTAATTATAAGTTTTTTTAATGATTGAATGGTAAAAAAATGTATGAGAATCATTCAGACGCAATGATTTATTTAGTAAAGTTAGCATAAATACGTGTTATGTTTAAATATTCTACTATTTAGATAACTCATAATGTAAATTAAATCTAGCAACAACAGCAAACGAAATGGTCCTAAAGCATGCTTCATTTTCTTTTAATTGTGAAAGTGTAATTTCTGGTTGTGCACAAACTCTTTTACCCTCCCACTTGACTGAAAGGCATGTGATCAGTCATGTCGGGAGCTATTCCTGAAGGCGTACGGAGCAACATCAGGCCGGTCTCAGGCTCTGGTTTCACACACTTCTCCCTGGAGGAAGCGTTGGTGTGTAAGACGACACCCGGGTCAGCTCTTGAGGGGTGGATCTGTGAGACTGAGCATTGATACGCAGCCAAATAAACATGGCTACAGTCCAGATGGCCTCATGTTTGTCAAAGTTAAACGCTTGTGAGATTTGAGGCTTGTTAATGTTAAAGTGAGTCTGATGGATCTAGTGGTGGTCATTCAGAACTCTTCCTTTTGCAGATCATCCAGGACCGTGTGTTGCAACACAACGCCCGCAGCACATTGATGTGGAATCGGTTGCCAGGTGGACTTTTCACTCTGCCCCAATACTCACCCTACCTGGGCGACTTCCCTTTCTTCTATGCTTTACTCGGTAAGCAGGCCACCGCATGTTATTATGTTTGTGGTATATATGAGTTGTCTAGATTAGATATATCGATCATCTTCACAGGTGTTAAACCACAGCAGAAGTTCACAGCCGTCATTCACGCCGTCACGCCTCTCGTATCTCAATCTCAACCCATTTTCAAGTTGCTCGTGGCTGTGGCCAAATCCCAGTACTGTGCACAGGTCAGTGTAATTTTTAGTATTACTATAAGTGCTATTATAGTGTTTTGAAATAGCTTTTATTTTTATATTTTCATTTAATTTTAGTTTAGGTTTTAGTCATTTTGTTAAGTGCCTTTGTCATTTTTATTAGTTTTTAAGTAATATTTCTATTTAGCTTTATGTAATTTGAATTTAGATTATTTTTCTCAGTTTTAATACTTCAACATAATCTCATTTTATTTCAGTTAATTAGCCAAATATCAGGCTTTCAGAAATATGCTCTGGTCAAGCTCAAACCATTCATGAAGTCTAACTTTATTATTTAAACAACTGCAATAAAATGGAAACAAAATAAACTACTGTAATTTATAATCTTTAAATATTGTGAGTTTATGTTCTTAAGTTTGAATTCACTCACATTCAAAAGTAGGATTTTTTTTTTTGGGGGGGGGGGGGGAGTACGGAAAGGAATTAAATATATCAAAAGTGACTATAAAAACTTTAATTCATGTGACACTGAAGACTGGAGGAATGATGCTGAAAATACAGCTGCGCATCAAAGAAATAAATGACATTTTAAAATAAAAATATTCACAATATTACTGTCTTTACTGTATATCAGATCAAATAAATGCAGCGTAGGGGATGTTCTATTATGTTTTCAAAAACATTCACGAAACTCCAGAGGCCCTAAACTTGTGTGTGATAGTGTATATGATATAAAATGTCCTGTATAGTAGAAATGACCCTGGGACGGCATCTGATGTTCTCACTATGTGCTTGTGTCAGATCATTGTCCTGTGGAACTGTGACAAGCCTCTCCCTGCGAAGCACCGCTGGCCCGTCACCTCTGTTCCAGTCATCGTTATCGAGGGCGAGAGCAAGGTCAGTCTCCACACCACTGTCTTTATATTCTCATCAGATCTTTTGAAGGGCCTGGTGTTACTCGTCTGGATGACAAATGATGGATGGTGCATAGCTGTGCTACTGCCGTGATTTTGCGCTCTGCCTTGAATATTTATCATACTTAAGTTAAAGATATTGAGCATTTTCTAGAGATTTCATGCATTGATTACATGTTTAGGTGATGAGTAGCCGATTTCTGCCCTATGAAAACATCAAAACTGACGCAGTCTTAAGTCTGGATGAAGACACTGTGCTCTCGACTACAGAGGTGAGCCAACAAATCAGAAAGGTTCTAGTTTTTCTGGTGTGTTGTATAAAATAGGTGCTCGTTTTATTTCAGAAAATGTGTATACGTTTGCTCACTAGGGTTACACTATGTCACTTTTTATCCACTAGTGCTTAAAGCATAAATCCACATTACTTGGTAATGATCACCTGGATTATTGCCTCATCAGTGTGAATGTCACATGTAATAACATCAAGATAACCAAAGAAGGATATCTGGAAAATATTATTAACAAGATTTCTTTATGGAAGCTTGTTTTCTCACAATTTCTCAATTCTGCTTTTTTCTGGAATTCTGAGTTTAAACCTAAAAATTCTGACTTTTTCCCCCAGGATTCCGAGTTTGCGTCTCACAATTCGGTTTATTTGCTTCCACCACAGTAGTAAATATAAACTGGGTAATTATGACTTTATGTCTCACAATTCATTGTGAAATAAAAAATCAAAAAATCAAATATTTTCGTTTCTTTTCTTTTTATCCCTTGCTGGAAGCAAGCTTCTAAACGCATGCTGTTGTTTTGACTTGCTGAAATCAATAGTTTTAAGAAAAATATCTCAATTGTTTGGCAGCACTGACATCAGACAAAGCAAATGCTATTCATATCAGATAACGATGAAAACTTTTATGTATTGGCAAATACGTTGAAGTTGTAACTCAAAATTTGCATTGTAACAATGCAGTGCTATGCAAACTATGTTGATTCATTTTTTAACATCATTTGTTACATTTCAATTTCAAACAAAAAATGAGCTTTAAATTGTATTTTCACCAGTAAATATGTTATTAGTCATCCTGCTCTCTAAATATCATTATCTGCTGCATTGGATGACCACTATTTTGGGTTTTACTCTCTTTATGCAGGACTGAATTCTGAGTTAAATATTTCTGAAATCTTGTTTTTGTCTTTTGGAAACAGTTGAAACACAGTGACAAATCTTAGGGTTCATGTGTGAATGGTTGAGTAAGTACTTATTGTAGAATACTTGTTTCCGCAGGTGGATTTTGCCTTTACAGTTTGGCAAAGTTTCCCAGAGAGGATTGTGGGATACCCTGCACGGAGCCATTTCTGGGACTCCAACAAGGAGCGCTGGGGCTACACCTCCAAGTGGACCAATGACTACTCCATGGTGCTGACTGGAGCTGCTTTCTACCACAGGTAAGTTTCCTTTACAAGGAGGCACAAAGTCACTTTCCAGAACCTTCACCATCTCTGCTCATCTGTGGTGGAATGAGCTGCCAACCCCCTGTACTGCTGAAACTGTCAAGACTATGTCATGTTCCCTAGGCGGGCAGCTCACTGCTATTAGTGATTCATCATGGCTGACAAGTTCTATAAAGGTTTAACAGGCCATCTCTTCTTACTGCAGGTATTATAACTACTTGTATACACACTACCTGCCCAGCAGCTTGAAGAGTATGGTTGACCAGCTCTCGAACTGTGAAGACATCCTCATGAACTTCCTGGTGTCTGCTGTCACTAAGATGCCTCCTATCAAGGTCACCCAAAAGAAGCAGTACAAGGAGACGATGATGGGACAGGTACAAACTGCATTAATGACCTGTTTTGCTACGGTTACGCCTATGGTTTACACTACTCCAACATTTTCCACGTTCGAAAACGTCGACTTTTTAAAACGCTGCTGACCCTGTTTTAGTTTGAAGACTCTGAGGTTGGGTTTCAGTCTAAATGGACCAAAACAGAGACTTTCGTAAACGATGCCATGGGTGCAACCGTGTAACCATATCATGAACGGTAGTGTAGACGGAGATCGTTTCTGAAACACCAGTGTAAACGTGGATCAGTTTAATTCTAAAACACTGTTTTAAAACGAAAATGCACTAGTGCATACAGGCCTAAATCAATGTCAGTGTTTCAGGTATTCACCTCATATGTTCAGCCGTTTGAGTGCTAGTATTTTCAGAGTTCAATCTGGAATTCTGGGGAAGGGTTGAGACAAGTGCGATACCGTTTTCCTCCCCCAAAAATAGCTTATAATGACTTGAGGAAATACTTCAGCTTCCTCCAGCAGCTTCTGCTATTCTCATATTAAGATCTGTCTGTTATTTTGAATGTGTTCAGTGAATTCCCTCAGCACTTTTTCTGCAAATCCAAGATCTCACGATACCTGTCAAGAACCAGTGTTACTTTAGTATCATTGAGCTACAATTTAGATTTTTATAAATATTTTGAATTAATTTGCATTTTTAAATATTCATTTTTTTTATGAATTAGTTTTAAATTTTTTTTTTAATGTTTAAATGTTATTTAAATTTCAGTTTTAATTAATTAAACTAGATAAAAGTGAGAAATGTTGCTAAAATAAGTGTTTTATATTTTATTTCTGGTAATGCTAATTTTATTTAATTAAAAATTATTTGTTTGATTTCTTTTTTTTTTTTCTTTTTTTATAGTTAACTATAATAACTCTGTCAAGATCATGCCTGGATTATAGTTCACATCAACATCAAAATATTTTATTTTACATGTAAAATAATATGCAATGAAATATTTATTTGTAAAATCATTAAAGCATTAACGTCTTTTTGATAGCCAATAGCTTGAATAGCCAGTGTCCAAATATTATGTATTTTTGATGAAGCTGTTGTTGTTAACAAATAAAATTTAGTTTGAAAGCAAAGTACAATCTAATTTTGTTTGAATTAGAATTTGTACTTTTATCCATTATGCATAATATGCAGTTGCATCGATCTGGCATTAAGAGAGAGAGAGTCTGTTATCCACGTCGTTTTTCAACACCACAGCAAGGCATTTTCTGATTCATTGGCCGCTATAGTAGATAACTAGAAGAATAACATTGCAGTAAAACTGTTTAATACAGACCAGTGTGTTCATGATTATGATAATATAAACTAATTTCAAGCTGCATAATGGGTTTGTGCAGGTACAATATCTAGAAGCAAAGATGTCTTGCACATTTAAGTTACACATAACGCATCCAGTCTTTAATAAGGTGGATATGGCAGCTAACTAACCGTCTCTTTCATCCACAGACGTCCCGGGCATCACGTTGGGCAGATCCTGACCACTTTGCCCAGCGGCAGACGTGCATGAACAAATTTGCCAGCTGGTTTGGCACCATGCCCCTAGTCCATTCGCAGATGAGACTGGATCCTGTTCTGTTTAAAGACCAGGTATCAATACTGCGCAAGAAGTACAGGGACATCGAGAGACTCTGACGAAGCTGAGAAACCTTTCCTTCTGAACGGGGATAGAAAACGGCATCCGAAAACCCCCCAGAACCCTGAGAAACCAGATCAACGGGGATAAAAACGGGGGCATGGAAACATTCAGGGAGGAAGCGCATCGAGATTGGGGGACGATGAAAATCCGTCTGTTAGAGATTGTCACTATTAATATATGACAGCAAGAGGTTCGATTCGAGACCACGTTGACGTTATTTGGCAGAGTTTAGCGCAACACAAAGACAAGCCAATATTGGCAGCTTTCTGTCTTCCAAACCCCCTCTTGAAATGCTTTGCCAATGACAATGGTGACATGGCAACTTTGCCAAAGCCAGGCAGCCACACGCACATGCACATGCAGTCAGAATATAGACTACTATCCATCGGTTTCACTTCTGGATCAGTCCTCTTCATGTTAGATGTGCAATACTCCTGGCTGGAAGGCTCGCCCGCGATCCAGCAGTGCATGTTTATTCAGTTTGCCTTCTGCAAGCGTTACGCCACTCTCGAAGACTTAGGACGACGTCCCGCAGAGAAGTCGAGCGTGTGAAACACCGCGCACAACGTCACAGTGCCTGAGCTTTCAGATGGACCATATCTGGGAGCCCAAAGGGGTTTTGTATGAATGCAAAAACACCTTGTTCATGCTGCTTATATTTGGATTCAAATGTAGGTGTTCCACAAACTTGCCCAAAGGTTTCCTTTTCCTTTTTTTCTATACAAGCCTTTTGGTGTGTTTTGTCAAACTGACATAATTTTTGATGATTTAGATCCAATGCCACAATTATCTCGTTCCTTGTTTTCTTACAAGTCTTACAACATGCCATATCAGAAGTTCACACTGCAGCTAATTCAGATGTCACTCCACTTCTTGTCTCTCTTTTTTTATTTTGAAAGTGACGCATTTTAACATAAAAAATATTCATATACACTCCTGAACAAAATCTTAAGACCAGGGGATGCATTGCAAGTTTGACACATTTCGCGATGCATCCCCTGGTCTTAAGATTTTGTTCAGGAGTGTAATGACAACCACTTTTACAAATCAGTCTTTTAATAACATGTTGTTAATGCAGTGACGTAACGTGCTAATGACCAAACATTTTAAATCAACACTGCAATCCGTTTTCTTCAATAGTCAGTCAGTGTGCATGAGACTACTATGTAGGTTTTCAATAAATTGGCCCCAAAGTTTTAGATTTTTCTTTCTTTTTATAGAAATTGACAAACTGACGACATTTTAGTATTTTTTATGTTTTCGAACCAATGCCACAATCATTTACTGTCTTGTTTTTTTACGAGTGTAATGTCATATGAGACCACGTTCACACTGGAACTAATTCAGTTGTCACTCCACTTCTGACTGCTTCATCTTGGTATTAACTTGTTTATCTTGAAGAGACAAATGTGTTTTTCATCTGGAAAGATTAGATAGTGACAACCACTTTTACAAATCAATCTAATAATAACAAATAGTTTATGCAAACATTACTTGTCTAATGACAAACATGGAGGGACTGAAAACATCTTTGTATGGCTAATATTTCTTTCTTTATATGGATGTTCCAATCTATCCATTTAAATCTATTTATAACTTCAACATTGTTCCATTTCAGAAAACTACATTCAATAATCCCTATGTTGTTTCAGTGTGTACGTGGCTAGTATGTATTTCTAGAATCACTCGCTCTAAGCTCACAGGATATGTGGTTGTAAAGAGATATTTAACACTAGTTTTGCTTTACTCTCGCAAATCAATGAAACGTCTGGAAATGCTTGATTACAAGAGGATGTCATTCATTTAGAGCTTCAGGTTGAGTTTTGAGAATGTCTTCAATTGATTTTCTGTTAAGAAAGAACTATTAACTCATTATCAATCCTGTTTTTCTCAGATTGGGATGGATAGAGCTGACTGTCTCAGTGGAGACCGATTCAAAAGTACATTTGATCGAAATCCATATACTTAAACATGGTCTTAAAGGGGTAGTTCACCCAAAAATACTAATTCTGTCATCATTTACTCACCCCTTTATGTCGTTCCAAACATGTATGGGTTGCTTTTCTTATGTTAAACATAAAAGAAGATATTTTGAAGATTGCTGGTTTTTAAACAGTTGGTTCATTACCATTGACTTCCAACTGTTTGGTTACAAGGAGTCTTCAAAATATCTTCTTTTATGTTCAACAAAAGAAAAGCAACCAATATATGTTTGGAACGACATAAAGGGGGAGTAAATGTTGACAGAATTTTTATTTTTTTTGAGTGAACTATCCCTCTAAGTCAGAGTAGATGCCATATTTAATGTTGCATGAATGAAAACACGACTTTGAGGGACGGACCTACAGTTTGTTCAATGGGTTTTGTTGTCAATAAAAATACGTCTTTGCAAAAACAAAACAAAAAAATGTTTTCAAAACGTGAAATGGCACCTTAAGACAGTACAATCTACTGTATTTAACCAACTGTTAATTAAATATAATTTATAATAAAATAATCTAGACATTAAAATAAAGTTTAATGTCCATACAGTTACAAAAAAATTACCTTGTAGAGTACTTTTGTAAGAGTATTTTCTCTTTTAAACGACAAATGGGTTTATTATTATTGATGGTTTGGATCATGTGATGATAGAAATGTGTGAACTTTTGTTTGACTGTTAATATATTTGCATGGCGATCATCTGATTGGACTGCTTTATTTTCTTTACTCAAGAAAGAAACAAGGAATAATGTGACAATACAGAACAGAATGTGTCCCAAATATTATACGATGAGGAAAAACATTTAGGAATGTAGAATGATGTGCATGAATTGGGCCAAAACTCTGGCAAACGTCTCTCCAAATAAGACATTGTTATTATGAGGTTCTAGTCACACTTTTTTTTTGTCTCAAGTAAATGTGCCTTTTCTCAAGACACTTCGCCTCATAATCTTCTCTATAGTGTTGATCATACATGGGTATCATACATCTCTCTGGTCTTGATTCACTTGGTTTAGTTTTCTCTGTCAAACACTGGAGTTTTTGTGATTTGTTCAGTTCTGACATTCCTTCCTGTTTTGTAGGAGACACATCTCAGTCGCTCTTTCACTCGGCCTCATGTCTGTATGTGTATTTAACACACATGAGGATTCATGTATTTCAGTTTTGATTCTTTTCTCCTCTGACTTTATTTTACATCATTACAAACAATAAAATAAAGGTAGAATTTTTTTTAAGATATGAAAAGTGATTTTATAAAAACGAAATAAATGATATTTGATAAATCTGTATGTGCTGTTTTGTTTATCTCAAGTGATATCAAACTGTGTCATATAGGGATGTAACAAATCATGATACTGATTTTGCAATAAAATCTTCTCGCAATATTAGCAAAATGAGATTTAAGGCAAATTATAAATGATTTGTTGTATATTGTGTCTTGTACAAAATTTCTTTGTAAAACTGAAATAGGTCAAATAACAAAACTAAACAGAAATTTTAAAACGAATCCCAAATCAAATAAATAAACAATATAAATAAATCTCTTCATATAAACAAACTAAGGTTTTTATAAACACTGCTTTTAATGCATCATACATTAAAAGCAGTGTTTAATGCATCATACCCATAAGGATGTACTGAGAAATATTGTGTAGAATTAATTTTTGCTCAGAAATTCCCAATTTCCAAATAATTTGAAAGAGACGGCAAGTAACACGCTGAATTAAACATGAATTAAAGTAGACTGAAAGACTGAAAATAGTATTTTCTCACCAAATGTGCTCCAGTGTTCTTCTAAAAATAATTTGCAGTATGTATTAATGGACATTTTGGGTATACGATTCCTTTACCATCATAAAAACGACAGCTTTCACTTTGAAATGGTTCTCAGATGGCTGCTGTAATGAAAGCTCAGTTCTCTTCCAGCCGTTCTGGAGGGAATTACAGAGAGCCAAGCGAAGGCTTCTCATTCATAAATCATTGACAGCTCGGGCGAGTGGGACGCTCGTTGTGCTGGATTCTTCTTACATGGAGCACTGAATCTCTGGAGCGCTTCATCCCCTCAAACACACATAATACTTACTGAATTTAACAACTGGCTTTCTTTCCATTCCTGAGGCTGTTGGAGTTAAATTGGTGTTGCTGCATGATACTGAAGTGGAGTTTGAATTTAAAAAAAATTAATTATTAAAATGGTTATTTTATTAAGATAAATACATCATTAATAATGCCTATATATTCCCATGATTTTTTTAGAATCATTTCTCAACAGATTAGACATACGTCTCTTAGCTTAGTCCAGTACTGTCAAAACAATTAGATTTTTAAACTGATATGTAATTTTGCCATAGAGCACAAATTGTCACATTTAATATATATAGGCAGATTATGGGTTAAATTAGATCAATAAAATGTTTGTTAATTAAATATAATGTGTTTACATTTAATACATTTTATATAAATTATTAGGTAACACTTACATAAACTATCAAAGATAAAAAAAAATTCTAAAGCATTTATTAATCTTTGTTCATGTTAATTTCAACATCTACTAATACTTTATTATAATAATTTAGAAAAAATTATCTGTCAGTATTATTTAATGTACCTAAACTAACAATTATTAACTCACGTCAACAGATGTTAATAAATATTGTAAAAAAAATTCAATATTTATATATATATATATATATATATATATATATATATATATATATATATATATATATATATATATATATATGCAATATATTTGGGGTAAATTATTTCAGCCGTAGAATAAAAGTTTATAAGTTAAACACAAAATTATATTTCAGATAATATTAATATCTTCTGATAATTTTTAAATAAGCCATTTGTTGTATTTTAATATATATATATATATATATATATATATATATATTCAAAATTACTAACAATATGTAGTTATATAAATTTATGTCACAAGTTCAGAAAATGAATGGGGATTTTAAAGTCATTCTCACACCGCTGGCTTATGCTGCATTCAGACTACAGCAGAGAAAATATCTCGGGCGTTCATGCTGCAATAAATCAGCAGCTGGGTTGACATAAATCTGCCTGTGATCAGTTCAGAGACATGTAAATAAGCAGCAAGAGCTTTCATTTCTGCAGATTTACTGTGTGGCTTTGACACAGAGAGCCGACAATAACCCGAACCACAGCCACCGTCAGCCATGCAGACATCAGAGCGCCAGACTGAGGATTTCAGGAAAAACAGCTTGCAATCTGACTGGATATCAGCAGGAAATATAATCAAAAAGCTCACAAAAATAATAATAAAAATATCAACATATTTCTGATACATTGATCAATCTCAGATGAATGGCTGGACTTTGACAATTCTGCCTTGTATCAGAAATATTTATAATTGTTAATTATAATATAACTTTAATATACATTTATTTACACATTAAGAGAAACATATTTAATTTTACCCCCAGGCAAATTTAATGAAATGTTTGTTATAACTATTTCTTTGCCAGTTAATTTAAATATATTTATAAATATTTAATATGTAATTATAATATATTTATATTTAATATAATGCATAATATATTTGTATTTATTGTTAATTGTTTAAAATATAGAAGGGTTCAATGATGTGACATACCAGAAAGTAAAAAGTCGGATTTCACTAGTTGCTCTCGTGTTTATGCAAAAACTAATGACATTGTTTAGAAGAAACCATATTGAGTCAATGTTTCCTCATCTCACTCAAATACAACAATAAATCATAATCACATTTGGTTCAGGAAACACATCTGCCGCTGGCAAGCTTTGTCAGAAAGTGTGCTCACATTCAGGGCCATCTAATCTTCCTGCAACAGATTTTTTATTTTTATGTGAGGCAACATGAAGCAGCTTTAAGAGTCTGACAAAGCCTCCTGAACCGTGAGCACAATCCACACAGTTATTTTTGATTTCAGAAGATGCGCTCAGATGAATCGGACTGCTGAATGTAACGTGCAGCGGGTTTGGATGAGGCTGCAGAGCGAGTCCTTTTGTTCAGAACAAGAGCAGATAAGACTGTTATCTGATACAGGGAACAATCTCGGATGAATGACTGGACTTCCACAATTCTGACCTCATGATCTGGATTTAACATTGTTATTTTTTCCTTTTTGCAATGCAGATTTTTTTAATTGATATGTGCAGTAATAAATAATAATAAAAATAAATATTTTATCTTAGTTTATATATATATATACAAATTGACATTAAAGGACACGTTTTTCATAATTTAATTCATATTCATTAAGTGGAATTTTTCTGCAAAATTTATAGCAATATATATGTATTTATATGACAAGTTATATATCTAATTTTTATCATTTGTTTGTATGTATTATATGATACATTTATATATATATATATCAATATATATCTATTTATATGACAAGTTATCTAATTTTTATATATATATATATATATATATATATATATATATATATATATATATATATATATATATATGTAAAATTTCTGTAATGAAACTCTAGATGGCACAGGCCAATAGGTTCTAACTTAGTCTGATTATGCAATGGGCCATCTATCTATCTATCTATCTATCTATCTATCTATCTATCTATCTATCTATCTATCTATCTATCTATCTATCCATTGTCTATATTCATTAAAACGTTATTTTATATTAAGCAATACATGCAGAGCCAATGACATTTCAAAAGGATAAATAAAACTGTGCATGCTAAAACAGAAAACTACAATGTATAATGTGTTTATAACACCGTATTGACATCATGCAGAGAATCCCGAGCCGGGCCGTCATAAATCCAGAGCTGAGGTCACAGGTGAGCAGAGAGCTCAAAGAGGGTCAAGGAGGCGAGCTCAGGCCTGACGCTCTTACTTACTACAGCATCTTCAGCACAAACGCTGACTATAAAGAACGGCTGTTTATCTCTTATAGCAACTGAATTCAATCAGAGCTTTAGAGCTGTAGAAATCACTGGTGTTCAGCGTTCAGTGGAGGAAACTATCTACATTTCTGTAAGGGGTAGGGTTAGAGTGTGAGTTAGGATTTGCTTATAAAACCTGTAACAATCTGTATATGAAACATTACAAATCATTACAAATAAATGTGTGTGTGTGCTCTTGTTTTTGTGACATATCAGGACACAACTCTGTATAATGACATGGGTATGACACAGGTATTACAAGAGGAGGATGACTTATGAGGACATAACCCATGTCCCCATTTTTCAAAACGCTTATAAATCATACAGAATGAAGTTTTTTTGAGAAAGTAAAAATGCACAAAGTTTCCTGTGAGGGTTAGGGGTTAGGTGTAGGGTTGGTGGAGGGATAGAATATACAGGTTGTACAGTATAAAAACCATTACGCCTATGGGATGAACACACTTTTCACAAAAAAAAAAAATGTGTGTGTGTGTGTGCATATTATACTGAAAATTCTCTTATGAGCAGATATCAAAAACAAAATGTGAGATCTTTGTGAAAATGTTGCATGTTTCTGGCCAAACTTAACTTATTGAAAGCATTACATTGCAGTGCATATCTATGTGCTACGTTTTTTTTCTTGTTTTTTTTTTTTGCATGCAGACATTTTTTGCCTCGTGATCTTGTAATTGAGCACAAATTGCTGGTAATGCACAGGCAGTGTCATGTTCCCAAACCTGATCGCTGCAGGGGAAGCTCATATAAAAACCAGGCATAAAAAAAAATGCTAATTACTAATGTTAAGAGTGTAGCTGGTGATTTGAGAACAACACCTGACAATTATCACGCTCTCCCTCAATGAACGTCTCTCAGTGGAAACCTGATTGAGCTGCAGTCTAATGAGAAAGAACATCATGTGTGACCTTCAGCGTGTGATGAACACATGCTTTAGTCTGCAGTTAGGGTCCCGTGTCCCTGTGGAAAGAGACTGTGCTCTCATTAGCCTTGACGTCTGCTCACCTCCATCACCAGTGAACAGGTCGTTTAATGAGATCGGACTCACACAAGAGCTCTTTACCTTTCCTTCGCCGCTTTGTTTTTTTTTTTTGGTCTTTGAACAGTATATGTATAGGTTTTATGATCTGAAACTTAAACTTATTTTTTTTTTTCTGAAGTGTTTTGTTTGAAAAATGGGCTTTCTTTAATTTATTTGTTATCCTGTTTTGTTATCTCATGCAATAACCTTTATTATATATTTTTAAATGTCCAAATACTTTTGGGGCCTACTGTACTGAATTAGAAGTGGACACCATTACTGATTTTACACACAAAAAAAGGCCCATATGTCAAACATTATACATTTTTATGTTATATTTAACAAAATGTATTTAAAAAAATGAACTCAAAATATATAGCTGATAAAATGCATTAAATGCATATATATTTGCATTATGTTTGTCCTTCCTACTCAAGTGAGATTAAAATGATTAGTCTCTTTCGCCATCTAGTGGATGAATATGTGATGTAAGAATTATGAATTATTAGAAATCTGTGCATAATAATTCACAATTCATAATAATAATTACAGTAAACATTATAATTCACATTGAAACCTTTATTTCCTTACCGTAGCATGTACATAACAGAAAGAGCAGAGATCCTTCAAATGACCTTTATCTTTAAAGCAAGAGATATTCTGTGACTCTCCCGTTTAATATTGAGTTATGATTTCAAGCGCAATAAGTGTAGCAAGAAGTAGTGCAAGTGTTCTTATACTGGTAGTCTGATCTTTATAGATACTTGTACAGGAAAGAGTCTGACAGGATAAACTCACACACTGTAACAGGCCCAGTAAAGCAGGAACCTCCCGTTTGATTCTCTCTTAATGACCAGGTTTGAGCTCCGTTCTCTGTTCATCCATTCTTCCGCCCTGGACCTTCAGCAACAAACTAAAGAAATCTTCATCGTCCATCGGTCCTGGAGCTGCACTGCGCTGCTCCTCCAGCCGCCCCTGGGCCTGGGCAAACAAAAATAGAAATCAATCAATCAATTAATAATGACAACAATAATTATTATTATTATTACGTTTAATGAGAATCATTTTATTATTAATTAATTTAAGAAATCAAAACATTAGCCATTACAAATTTGACATTACTGTCTAGAACTTATTATATTGATGATACATGTTTTGTAGTGAAAAATTATAAAATAATTTTTTATATTATAAATTGTATAAATATAATGAAAAGGATATGACAATAATACACATTTTAGAAATAAATACCATTAGCCTTTACCAATTTGACATTACTGACTGGAAAATATCATACTGATCATACTTTTTTATATTATAATAATAAATTATTATTATTATTATTATTATTATTAAAATGTTAATACAATAATAATAAATCAAAATCATTAGCATTTACCAATTTGACATTCCTGACTGGAAAATATAATATTGATTATACATTTGTTCTGATAAATAATAATAATAATATATTTTTTAATTATTATCATTATTATTAAAAGGTTAATACAATAATAATAATGTTAGGAATTAAAAACATTAGCCTTTACCAATTTGAGATTACTGACTGAAAAATATAATATTGATTATAAATTTGTTGTGATAAATAATAATAATAATTTTTAGAATATTATATTTATTATTAAAAAGTTTATACAACAATTATTATTTTTGAAATTAAAAACATTAGCCGTTACCAATTTGACATTACTGACTTGAAAATATTATATTGATTATAAATGTGTTGAGATAAATAAAAATAATAATTTCTAATATTATAATATATTATTATTATTATTATTAAAAAGTTAATACAATAATAATAATTTTTGAAATCAAAAACATTAGCGTTACCAATTTGACATTAAAAACCAAAAATTATTATATTAATCATAAACATTTATCAATTATTAATAATAATAACAATAATAATAAAAAATGTTTAAAAGACCTTTACCAACCAGGAATTAAATAAATAAAATAAATAAATAAAAACAAACAAACAGTTATTTGTCTTTGAAAACAAATAAATAAATAAACATGTTTCTAAAGTCAGTCTCAGATGAAAATATACAGCTGTTTATGTATTATTTTATATTATATTTGGGATCCTGGCATCAGCGAGTATGAGATCCCTGTGTTTAGTGAAGTTAGCAATAAGAAAATAATACGTTCCCAACATAATTCAAATACAAAGACAAAGATGCAGACTAGATTATATGTGTCTGTTCCAGTGGTGATAAACAACATCTCCGCAGCGCTCACTTGTGAGTTGACGATCATGTTGTAGAAGTCCTCTTTGGGTGTTTGCATGGGAACGGTTCGGGTGACCTCGGGGATCTTCCAGCTGCTCTTCCTCTGTTTGGCTTTGGGCAGCGGAGGTGGGGGGGCAGAAGGAATGTTCTGGAGCTCTGCTCGCTGGTCATCCAGTCGACGACCCTGAGAAGTCGCCAACAAATCGAAGAACTCCTCCTTCTGCAGGGACGTCATGGAGGAGAACACCACTGTATGGAAAGACACAGTTCAATCAGTCCTATGTGTTGTATTATTTTCCGTAATAATGGCAAGGAGATGCATTCAGATTGTGTTTCTTCACCTCTCTGGCTGTGGCGAGGTGTGCAGGGCTCTGAGTAACACCTCCTGCGGCGATCCAGACTGAACGAGCAGCGCTGGTCATTGAGTCGCCGGCCCTCTTGTAACGCGAACAACAGCTCACACAAAGCGTCTGGGAAATCTTGAGATGTCCTGTGAACCTGAGCACATCACATCAAATCCGTCATTAAAGCGACGGTTCGACCAAAATGATCATGTACTCACCTTTATGTTGAGCCAAACCGGCATGAGTTTCTTTCTTCTGTTAAACACTAAAGAAGATATTCTGAAGAATGTGGGTAACCCAACAGTTGATGGTAGCCATTGAGCCATTTCCACATTGTGGAAGTCAATGGCTACCAGCAACAGTTGGGTTACCCACATTCGTCAGAATATCTTCCTTTGTGTTCAACAGAAGAAAGAAACTCATGCAAGTTTGGAGTCAAACGAGTCTTTCCATACTGTAAGTGTCTAGATGTTGCTTAATTTCCAAAAGTCAGTAATGGTATCTCCTCAACACAATCCACTCAGCTCCTGACGGATCAAATAAAGGGCTTTTGTTTTGTTTTTTGACCTTTTCACTCATAAATATTTCAGATTACAGAAGTAGCGTTCATTTCATAATTCTTAATAATGGGTGTGTCAGTTTCTCTAGACGAAACTTTTGTATTTTTGTAAATACCTTTTAAAAGTCCTTTGGAAATGTACAAAATCATGCAAAATTATTATTATTATTCTTTATTTTTTGATGCAAAAAAAAAGGCTTTCTAATCCCATGACAACTAAAGTAACAAATGTGAAGCTTTTGGAATATTATTAGTCCATACCTGTTAGCTTTGGGACTCATTTACAATACTGGTCAAAAGTCTGTAGTTAAGAGTTTTTTTTATTATTAATATTATTATATTAACACTTTTATTCCACAAGGATGAATTGCATTGATCAAAAGTGACAGTAAATACATTTATAATGTCTTCTTTTGAAATCTCTCTTCATCAAAGAATACTGTATCACGGTTTCCATAAACATAGGAAGCAGCACAAATGTTTTAAATATCGATAATAGGAAATGTTTCTTGAGCAGCAAATCAGCATATCAGAATAATTTCTGAAGGATCATGTGACACTGATGATTATAAAAAAATTCAGCTTTGATCACAGGAATAAATATATTACAATAGAAAACACACATATTTTTTTATCAAATTAACTCATGTAAGAGACTTTTTAAAAACATTAAGAAATCTCACCGACCCCAACCAAATGAAGATGCTAATATAATCGATAATAAAAATGTTTCGTTACACTGAGTGATTCAATAGTAAATACATTAACACAGGAAAGAGTCCTGCACTTAATAAATAATCTGAATAAATTTCAGATAATTATGAAACTTTACCATTTGCTTTGCATCGTCAGGGCTCAGTCTGTCTTTGGGCCGCAGTTTTACTTCTCCTTGAACGCTTGATTTGTCTTGAGTCTCTACTTGTAGCATCTTCTCTGGTCCTGCAGCCGTCCCGTCTGACAGTCCCTTGTCGGTTTTTGTAATAATTTCACGACCTGCATGATCTTCCACCTGTTGACTTTCTATAGTTGCATTCTTCTCCTCATTCATTTCTGCTTGCATTGTTTTACTCTCACCTTTTCCTTCTTGGACACTGTTGTGATCATGTGTACTTCCCTCTGTGGCTTCTCTAATGTCATCCTTTGTGTTTTCATCAGTCGTCCTAACTCTCAGTACGGTCCTTCCTCTGCTGCTGTTTATCACATCCGAAGGTTCATCCCCCTCTTCGAGGATGAGAAGAGGCTCCAACTGCTTGTCCACTGAGGTTTCAACTTTGACCTCGGCGCAGTTCATCATAGCTTCTGCCGAGCTGTCCATGGAAGAAAATTTGAGAGCTTATTAAAAGTACGAAGTTGAAGAACTCTCATTTCCATTTGCTCAACAAGTCGAGACATCGAAAGACACTGAACAGTTGTGCATGTAATCAGCATATACATCTCAAGTATGTCTAACATTTATAAACACATTTTTAATTACGTAGTCTGTAGTAGAACATGACATTTGACAACTTATCTTAAACACTTTCAGTGCACAGCATGGTTATTATATAGTAATAACAAGTAACTGTACTTATTTCAACACAGATTTAGATAGTAGGTGACATTGTACGGCCCTGCTTACCTTCTCAACCTTCGATGAGTTAAAACGAGGTCCTCAGAGCGGAATGTCAAGTAAAGCCCACATGCATCTCACCTCCGTGTACGAACAAGCATTAGCTCCCACATATCTATAACTACATGAGTGTTTTTCACAAACGAATCTGAAAGGAGCTAGAAGCTGACACGATGCATCGACAACTTCACTGCTTCACAGTCTCTTCCTGTTCCTCTCTTATGGCCCTGATCCACCCCTATTTATTTGGCCCATGTCAGTGTAAGTAGTGGAATTGGCTCATGTATAGAAATGCACTATACGCATGATATATCAAACCAACTTATTTTTTCAAATGCTAAGCTATTTTATATTCATATGTCTGAGAAATGTGTGCTGACGCTCAACAGCTCAGAAAGTCTTACATGTTGAAACTGGCAGCCTGTTTGTTTAACACAGTCTGTGGTTTTGCAGATTTCCTGTTGACTACCAGAAAAACGAGAAGTTAGACTCGGCGATAAAGAACAAGACTCGAGAATGGTGGAGAAACCAAATGAGCCACTAGCATTTAAAATAAGATACTTGATATTCACGTTCCATTTTCACCAAGAAACATGTCTTGTTTCTCCCCCTGTTGATTACATTTCAGACCTAAAGCCTCCGGGCCGTGACATGGTGACATGTAAACTATGCACTTGCAGTAAGGAATCTTGTATATGTTGAGCAACTGTTGAGTGCATGCAAGAATATCACATTTCAAACTGTGCTTTGATACAAGAGTGAATCTCTTGAAAACAGTCGAGTACACGCCCAGTTCACATTTCGCCCTTAAAACAAACAAGTAAATAAATGAACAAGAAATAAATGAATGATATTTACATATTTAAATATATATATATATATATATATATATATATATATATATTTTTTTATATATATATATATAAATAATTTAAAAAAGAAATTAGCAGTTATTTTAACGATAACTATTAATTAATTAAGAATGATTCTACCCCAAATCATTTTGCAATTCTGGAAGTATTTTAATTTCACTTATCATTCTATTCACGGGAATGTAATGTTTTGTTTAATTTAAATCAGCTAAATTAAAGCATCATTTGATTTATATGTATTTTTTTATCAATCTTTTTTTTTTATTTTTTCAGGATGCTAATTGAACATGTTCTTGACAGCTTTGTGAGATTTAATCACACAAAAAACTTATCTTTTTTTTTTTTTTTACATTTTCCTGGGAGCAGAAATTCACTTTCATACTTGGTTAGATGAGGTTTCAATTTCACCTATGAGTTTTTATGTACTGATTTTGACCCATGCAACAGGACTGCGTGGTCAAAGTGTACTCATATCTTGACTTTTGCATTTGCAGAATGCCTATTTCCATGCAAGGACACGGTTTTTTATGTGTCAGTCGCTAGGGGAACCCATCGTGGTGATGCATGGACACACACTCATCTAGATTAATATACTGCTCAGGATGTTGCAGCCGCAGCAGCCCATCACGGGCAACGGGCCCAGCGCAAGCCGCGGTCTCGGGTTGAACGTCCACCCGGGAATGCATCCCCTTAACCCGGTGCACCCGCCTTCTCAACACCGCCCCGATGGAGACCCCGTGGGCCTCGAAGGCACCGAAAATGGACACAACAACCGCCGAGACATTGGAGACATCCTGCAACAGATCATGACGATTACCGACCAAAGTTTAGACGAAGCTCAAGCAAAGTGAGTTAGTTATTTAAAATGATTTCTTTGAAAACTTAACGTAACGTTAAGTTTAGCATTGAGCTAACGGCCGCGTGAGACAAGGGTATGCTAAAACATAGAAATATCTATTATCTAACCTTTTTAATGAAGTAATTGTATCTTTAGTCCAATCAAATACACTTTTATTTTACCTTTAAAGTTATTACTGTTTAAACATTTATTAGAATGTGTGCTGAAGTTCACGGTATAAGTTAACTGCTATTGTTTACGTTTTACTTGACTTTCAACAAACTCTTTTTCTTATTCAGTTTTGTAGTATATACGTTGCATTATATTGATTCTTTATTAGATGTACATAAATCTATATAGGTTATTTTAGTTACTTTTTTTTTACTCATTCCACAAAAACAAATCACTGCCTGAAGCTAAAGTGAAAGGCTAATGTGTCAGTAGAAACGAAATCGGTAATCAGTATTTAATATGTTTAAAGAAAAATCTAAATTATATCAAGAGTGGGGTTGTGAAATAATATTTTATTTTCACTAGCAAGGCGATTTCACTGTTCCATCGGTAGCATGATAATATTAGCTGACTGACTTTTGCTTGTTATTTTGTGATAGAAAACACGCTTTAAACTGTCATCGGATGAAACCGGCTTTATTCAGCGTCCTGTGCGAAATTAAGGAGAAAACTGGTGAGTAATGAGCATGCATTTTGTTTGAAAAATGGTAAATCTCATAAATGTAACTTTATAATTGGTTTAAAAGTTGCCTTTGTAATCGGCACAGCCGCCATGTTCTGCAAGAACAAAGCCAGAAGAGTGTAGACTTCACAAAAATACAATAATTTTAATATTTCCCCTAAATAATCATTTAGAGTTTATTCTAGTTTATAAATGTATTCTCAACCCCCATCGTTTCCATGCAATATTGCATGATTTGAATTGTTAAAAACATGTTTAACTCTACAATAGCATCATGATTATGGGTTTGAACAGGTATGCAGCTTTTAAAATTAATCTTATACCAAAAACCCATATTATTTGCCAAAATTATTTGCCTGCATGTTTTTTAAATAGCTATATAATCACAACAACAACAAATGTTATCTGGTTTGTCTGAAGACCACATTTGCATTTCCTGAATACATTATTCTCAGCTTTATGTCTGTGATATTATCTCAAACTAAATTGTTTTTCATGCATCTGATATCAAATTGTTTGCATGCATTAAGTACAAGTATGATAGTAATAGGCTTCTATGAGAAAATAATAACAACCATCTAGTATATTAACACAAACCTTTTTATTTGCATGCAGCATCCTATTGTTTGTAGAGATGTTCCGATACCCTTTTTCTCTTCCCGATACCGATTCCGATACCTGGGCTCAGGGTATCGGCCGATACCGAGTACTGATCCGATACCTGGGTGTATATCTGTATATACAGCTGTATATACTACTAGCCCTGTGTAAATTGCTAGAATTTTTTTATGGTGTGCTTCAGACAGATCCCTCAATAAAACATGAACAAATACATGGTGAACTACTGTATTTATTACAGTATTTTTATTATCTAACATGAATTTGACAGTATTATTTATTTTCTTATGCAAAAAAGAACTTCAAATGCAGCCAAAAATCTAACACCGCAAACTAAAAAAGGTATTTAAGTTTTACAATATAACTGTATAAAAAAACTGCAACAAAAAAGATCTATTAATCAGATAATCTCTTTACAACAAAACAAGTAAAAAACAAGCAACCATCTAGGCATAATTATTATTATTATAGAGATGTATTATTATTACTGTAGGCTACAACAGTAGCTTTATATATTGTCAATTTACTCATGTAAACCAAACATTTATTTTAATGGGCTGCCATGAAGATCTTTGAGTGTCTGTGTTTATGATATGACAGTATTCTCAAATGAAACGGTAAATTCTCATGAAGTGACGGTTTATGCGTTCGTGTCCTCATGACACACAGCAGAGACTACAAAACAGCGAGCTCTCGCGCATCTGTGCCAGTCACCCACAGAGATGTAGATTTTGCGGGAGTAATATTTAAATAGTATTTTGCAGTTTAATATTCACAGACACTAGTATATATTCGGCTACTGTCTGGAGCCCTGCGCTTTGACTTACACGGAAGCGACTGAACGCAGCTGCCGGTACTGAATATACTCGAGAGTCTGTAACTACCGGTACTACAGAGACATACTGCTAACCACTGATCTATAATATAGTAGCGGCTTCACTGTGTTTTGGCAGTTTAGAATGTGATGAGTGATCCAGTCATATATAGATAAGGGCTGCTAACGCGTTTTCATTTCTTCTTCGCTGCTCTAAACAGGGGTTGCTTGTGGCAACACAGCACAACTTCCTGTGTTTTCAATGCATTTTGAGCAGCGAAGAAGAACCGTGCAGCGGTTAGGCAAAGCTTGCGGTCATAACTAGGTCTTTTTTAAGAAAATGGTATCGGATCGGTATATGGGTTCATGTACTCGCCGATGCCGATGCCAGAATTTGTTGTGGTATCGGAGATATTTCCGATACTAGTATCGGAATCGGAACAACTCTAATTGTTTGCAGGCAAGAACTGACCTAATAATAACTGCACAATGCCTTTGGTTAGTATGAAGAGTCTAAGTTTAGAAAATCCCTTAAGAGGACTGAGATGTTTATAGTGATGGTTAGTAATTAAATGGCCTTGTGCCTAATGGATACTTAATTTCCGTGGTTTGGCAAGCTCCCTCACAGCCTGTGTCATTAATCACACACTACTGCCACTATTCACTGTTTATCGTACAGTGCTGTCTAGTAACATAAAAAAATTAAATCTCTCCTAATAAGAGTATGTGTAATCAAATAAAGCAGATTTTAGGGTGGTTTCAATGTTAAAGCAGTGATGAGACAAGAACTGCTTAATGTTTTGCTCTTGACTGAAGCACTTAACCTTGTGTTGCTCCAGAGAAAACATTAAAATGAATTAAAACTCATATTTATCTTGTAGGTCATTGACTGCCATTATACTATCAGGCATGTTGGATTGTGATATTTCTACTCCTGAGAAAATTAAGGGTTTTAAATAAGCTAACCCAAATTTAGAAATTAGAAATATGAAATTAGAAATATGGGTGTTAAGCAACTCAAATGTAGTTTTTATAGCATGAACATACACAAATAATTTGGTATGGCTTTTAAATAAACAAATTCATAATTTTTGAAATTATTTGTTTGTATTATATCTATTAATGTTTATTGTTATGTATATTATTCACATATAAAATTTCTTACATTTGAAGTACTAATACCAGTGTACTAATACAATTAGTTATCTTTATTATTAAGTGTAAACATAATATGGTGAATATTAAAGGAGTAATTGCTACGTGACTCGATAAAAGGGCTGCGGGGGAATAACACGGGAAAACTGCATCACCCATAATGCACTTGGCCCGATTTGACTAAAATGTGGAAGTATAGGATCTGTAGTTTTCACAAAAGTGGTAAAATGTGCCATACGGCGGACAAATAAATGGGGGTGTCTTGGCGTAACATGAAAAAAATAATACACAATGTTCATTTACTTCATTTAATAACTGAAACAATGCAAAGTGGTTGAAAATCTGTAAACTTTAATGTATTTGTTTCATATTTACAGGTCTTTCTATGAGAAATGCTCAGGAGGAGGAGCCACCAGACCCACAGCTCGTGCGATTGGACAACATGCTGCTGGCCGAAGGTGTGGCCGGTCCTGAAAAGGGGGGCGGAGCCGCTGCGGCGGTCTCTGCTGCGACCAGCTCTGGCGGGATGTCACCTGACAGCTCACTGGAGCACTCCGACTATAAAAGCAAGTTGAGCCAAATTCGGAACATTTACCACACAGAGCTGGAAAAATACGAGCAGGTACATAATGCTGCCATTGTGCTGGGTAGCCACGCCCCCAGCGAAATCTCATTGGTCCAGAATCCTGCATCACATGGCTTTTTCAGCTGCGTTGTTTCTGGAAGTATATTATTCATTCACTATTTCCATACGGATTTAAAAGAAAAAGTCTTTGTTAAAGAATTAGAAAAAGTGAACTAAACCAGCGAATCACAATTTTTCTAACTTTGATTTGAAGCAAAAATATTTGAAAATCAGCTAAAAGACAAAGCTTAACAGCTGTAATGAAGAAAAGGAGCCGCAAGCCCATGAAGCATTGTGAATGACATTGAATTGAAATAATAGTATTAAAAACATTGTGAAATTGTAAATGTAAAGAAACTCTTTTTTTTTCCTTCTATTGCAAAATAAGGATATTACCAAGTACAAACAGTACAAAACTTTAAAGTAGTTAGAGATCATTCTTATTATTATGCCACTCACAATGCTTCATGGAGAGAGATTATTTGCTTGTGTTTAGTGGAGATTTTTCTGCAGAATCGTGGGTGATGTACTTTTCCATCAGGAATTCCACTTTTGAATATGATTTTCTTTTTAATATTTTAAATAAGTTCAAATAAAGCTTGCTGATGGTTTCAATCAAAGCATATAATGTCAATTGATAACCTTGTCGCTCACAGTAGGTCTCACTTTAGTGGTTTATAAGTTATTGTTCAAGATCAGTTCCTCTATGGAGAAAATGAATGGGATTTTTGCTTCCAGAACCCAACTGTTGCACACTATTGTGTTTTTGTCAGTTTGCACAGAAAATGGATGTCTGACTTAAGAAAACACATGTTCTGAGTGTTTTCTAATCTCATTGTCGTTTCCAGGCCTGCAGTGAGTTCACCACCCATGTTATGAACCTCCTGAGGGAGCAGTCTCGCACCCGTCCCGTGTCTCCGCGTGAGATCGAGCGTATGGTGGCCATCATCCACCGCAAGTTCAGCTCCATCCAGACGCAGCTCAAACAGAGCACCTGTGAAGCGGTCATGATACTGCGCTCACGCTTTCTGGACGCCAGGTGGGTTCGAAATGTATTTTGTGATATTAAATCTTTGTTTTCAATATCAGAAAGTTAATTGTTCCGGCTTTGTGCATGGTCTTAAAATGTGGATTGAAAAACGTCGTGGCATTAAATGTTTCATGCATTGCTAAAAACTAATATCTCAGTGTTTTTGTTTTCTAGAAAAAAATTTCTAAACGTATTCAGAAAACATCTCCTTGAGAAGTCTTAAAAAATGGAACAATTTTAAATGCTTAAAACAAATTCCAGTCAATGGGGGATGAAAACTTGTTTTCCTTTTCAATTAAATTGATTTTACTGATCCCATTGGTATACATATGTATATATATATATATATATATATATATATATATATATATAAAATGTATATATGTTCGTGTTTTATTCAGAAACTCACTTCATATTGACAGAGAACATGCATTTCATTTTATTCCTTAAATTTTCATTATGGGTCTTAAAAGGTCTTAAATTTACCTTCATAAACCTGCAGAGACCTTGTTTGCTCTACGTGTAGATGATAATTTTAGATTTTTGTTTGACTGTGGCACTTTCTTGGTTTTTCAGGCGTAAACGGCGTAATTTTAGCAAACAGGCCACAGAGGTCCTGAACGAGTATTTCTATTCCCATCTCTCGAACCCGTACCCGAGCGAGGAGGCCAAAGAAGAGCTGGCCAAGCAGTGCGGTATCACTATGTCTCAGGTACCAGCCCCTCTATCAGATCTCATAGACTTGTTCTCTTTTGAGCGTTTGAGAGGAGCCTGACTCTCAGTGCACTATGGGAGCGTCCGGTCATCAGAGATGTATCCGTTTCATTCTGCCTCTGAAATCGTAACAGGTGTCCAACTGGTTTGGCAACAAGAGGATTCGCTATAAGAAGAACATTGGGAAGTTCCAGGAAGAGGCCAATCTGTATGCCATGAAGACGGCCTTAGGGGCGACACAGAGCGAGGAATCCCCCCACACTCCAAACTCCACGGGTCAGTTCAGATCTTTAGCTCTGATGAGGCGTTTTCACACTAGATTTGGAGATTTGAAACAGGATATTTAATACATATTAAGAAACAGTAATATTCAGCTGAAACTGAAAACTGACTTGTGACTGACCATCTGTTGATTGAATCAATCAAATTAAAAGAAACCAGAATTGTGGAAAAATGTTTTCAACTGTAACGTGATTAAAGAATTTGAAAGCAATACACATATATTCTGTTGTTTAACAATTTAAACAATATATTAATAGACTGTTCAAAAGTTTGGCACCATTTTAATGATTCTAAAATCGAATATTCTCACCAAAGCTGCATTTATTTGAACAAAAATACGGTAAAAGCATTAATATTGTAAAATATTACTACAATTTAAAATAACTGTTTTATTTTCTAATGTTTTTAAAAATGTTATTTATTCCTGCGATGCAAAGCTGTATTTTCAGCATCATCACTCCAGTCTTCAGTGTCACATGATCCTCATAAATCAGTCTAATATGCTGATTTGCTGCTTAAGAAACATTTCTTATTATTATCAATGTTAAAAACAGGTGTGCTGCTTCATATATTTCTTGAAAATGTTTTTCAGGATTCTTTGAATAGAAAGTTCAAAAGAACAGCATTTATATAAAATATAATATATATTTTAATAATATCTTTTCTGTCACTTTTGATCAATTCAGTGCATCCTTGCTTCAGACTTCTGCACAGAATTGCAATATTGATATATATACACCTCTTATTTTTCCAGGCTCAGGGTCGTTCTCGCTGTCAGGGTCAGCTGACTGCTTCCTCGGAGTTCCTCCAATGAACGGAGAGCAGCCATCTTATCACATGGGGGCTCAGGTACGACTGTCTTAAACTCAAACAGCATTCCTGCTCCCCTGCCACATGTCATTGTCCCTGTGTGCGAGGATCTCACTGCTTCAGTAACATCAGAGGGAATGATGTGTTTTGTGTGTTTGCTTTAGTGTGCAGCTCTGTCTAAATGTCCTTCTCTCTCTCTCTCTCTCTCTCTCTGGTAGGACGCTCAATCACGCTTCTCAGACAGACTCTATAGTACCAGAGAGAGCCGGGTGAGGAGCTCATCACATGCATGCTCATGTCTGCCGTCTATCAGTCTTGCTTTTTAAGTGACTTGCATGCACATCACTGTGATCCGTGATCTTTACTTGTTTATGCAGTTTTTTTGTAAGGTTTCACGTGCTCTGTTGATTATTTTTAAGGTTTGTTCACATCAAGAGCGATGTGTGAAGTTGCATATGATTTATTAATGAGAAACATTCACACATATGAACAGAGGTGAATTACACATACATACTCTTTGAATGGACGTATCCAAAAAAAATAATGTTTTTATTATTATCATTATCTGATAATACAAATTTCCATTCAAATAAGTTTGAAATAGGAATGTAGCTTGATATAATGATAATAATATTGGTATATTGTTAGTAATAATAGTAAATAAGGTGCTGTATAAATTCTTAAAGTATTATTATTATTATCATCATCGTGATCTGATACCGAATTTGTGATCCTGGCTTATAGCCAAAATTATTATTTTTGTTACATGCCAAAAATCATTAGGATATTGAGTAAAGATCATGTCCATGAATATATTTTGTACATTTCCTACCGTAAATATATCAAAACTAAATTTTTGATTAGTAATATGCAATGCTCAGAATCCATTTTGACAACTTCATTTAGATTTTTTTGCACCCTGAGATTAAAGATTTTCATAGTTTTATCTTGGCCAAATATTGTTTGATCCTAATAAACCATACAAAAAGCTTATTTATTCAGCTTTCAGATGACGTATAAATCCCAGTTCCGAAAAATCAACCCTTAAGACAAATTTCACTTAAAAAAATTATTGTGAAATATAAATACATCTTGTTAAAATTATATTAATAGTGTATTATTAGTAATAAAATGTATAAATGTTAAAGTTATTGTAATTAAATTGTATTGTTATTGTTAAATTTAAATTATTATTTCATGGTTAAATCTGAATATTATGAGATTTTACTTGCATAAAACAGGAATATATTGATAGGACAATAATAGTTGTAAAATATTAGTAATAGAAATAAAGTGTGGTATAAATGTTTAAATTCCATTATTATTTTTGTTATGATTATCTGTCAGTATATATTTCACTTGCATTAAATAAGTGTTAAATAGTAATATATCTTGAAATAATGATAATAGTGTTTTATTACTTGTAACGAAATAATACATGTGATCAGCTTCTCATTAATAATGTGGACCATTTTACAAAACCGCTTTTGATTTATCAAGTGAAATCACTAAATGTCCAAATAAAAGAGGTTTGAACTTTGAAGACAATGTGAACAACATGAAAATATACACACAAAAAAACACCAAAATGTGAAATGTTTTCCTCATATCAATTCAGACTATTACTTTCCGCTGGATCATTTTAAATAACATCTTTAGCACATGCTTAAGCACAATTTAGTTTTTTTCACTTACTATGCCTTAAAGGGATAGTTCACCTAAAAATTAAAATGACCCCATGAATGATTTTGGTTGAACTATCCTTTTAAATATTGTCATGTATGCTAGTATTTGAATATGTTTAGAGATCTCTGTACAGGATGACTTCTTTGTATGGTTTTAAGAGCAGTTTTCTGTCTGTGCAGACTAATGGTAACTGGCAGGAGCAGAACACGCCTCCCTCGGCCACTTCACCCGGCAGCGATCACTCCGACAACTCTGACTGATGAACTCCTGCCACCAGGACGAAAGAATGATGCTCACTCTTCTACCCTACTGCAGTTTTAGTTATTCTCATTTTTGTTTTTAGAAGCTCATTATCGGACTGAAATATGAGCAGAGATTTTCCGTGTAAATCGTTCATACAGCTGTTCTTATGAAAATTGGCGTATTCCATTCAATACGGTAATTTACAAAAGAATGGGCCGTATTCATGAAGTAAACTGTTTGTAAAATTGTATATTTTTTTTTTGCATTGACTTCAATGTGAGCAGAACTGATTTCAGTCAAAATGTCTTGTGTGTGTGTGTGTGTGTATATATATTAATATATATATATGAATAGTTCAGATGCAAAAGCCTCTAAGTGCCATCTGAAATTTTCATCTAAAATTAGGATTTTTATCAAGCTCCTATCCTTAGATTGAGTCATTTTACTTTAATGACAATGTGCAGGTTCTTTTCCAGGCTATTAAAGTGAAATAACTGAACATAAATATAGAAGCCTGATAAAAATTCTAATTTTAAATGAAAATCTCAGATAGCATTTAGAGGCGTTTGCATCTGAACTCTTCATATATATATATATATATATATATATATATATATATATATATATATATATATATGTATATGTATATTTGTGTGTAACACTAATTTACTTATTTACTTAAGTTTTTGTTACAGTTCATGGAGTTTATGCATATGCATACATATATATACACACACATATACAAATATATATACCGTATTTTTCGGACTATAAGTCACACCTAAGTATAAGTCACATCAGTCCAAAAATACGTCATGACGAGGAAAAAAACATATATAAGTCGCAGGACCAGCCAAACTATGAAAAAAAAAGTGCGACTTATAGTTCAGAAAATACGGTATGGTATATAATGTTTGTGGAACTGGTAAATACTAATTTACATCTAAGTTTTGATTTTACAAACAACTTAAACATCTGTTGAGCTTTCGTTTCATGAATAAGGCCCTTTTTCCGTTTGAATGAGTGTGTGTGTGTGTGTGTGTGTGTGTGTGTGTGTGTGTGAGAGAGAGAGAGAGAGAGAGAGAGAGAGAGAGAGAGAGAGAGAAGTGTTGGATGAGATCATGGCGTATACTTGCCGTCATGTATGTTATTTCACTTTTCCACTACATTACAACTTCCACTATTTGTTACTGCAATATCTGGGTGTTGAAAGGGGAACTTTTTAAACTGCATTAAGACTGCTTTCATTATAGTTATTATATTATTATTATCACTGCTTTATATTGTTTATTCAGAGCTCAGATAGAATTGGCTTTGGTGAAGGGGGCAATAGAGAAAAATCCAAAGATTGTTGGTTTGTGTGTGTGTGTGTGTGTGTGCTTTTCTCTTTTTTTACTGAGTTTGTGTGTGCATCAGTTAAATGAATGAGGTGTGTTTGCTGTCTTTATTTCCCGTTTGAATGAGTATATCAACAGTGCTGTCTTTTCTCTGTACAGTGAAACACCTGTATTCTCTACCTCTTTTACAATAAAGACTGTCTGTGTACACATTCATCATTTGCACTTAAATATCTTTTTTCTAAGGACATGATCTGTTTCACCTATATTTTTATCACTGAAAAATGTTTGCTTAACATAAAAGGGCAATTGCAGCCAATTTTACTTCAGTAATCTGATTAATGTCCCAGTCGAATGTTATTTGTTAATATATCACTGGATGATATTTCAGTCAAGTTGGACCATTGTGAAAGACGCACTGGAATCTTGACCATTCTAGAAACTTCATCTCATGTGAGTGCACTTTATGTTAAATGCATTTACTATTAATTTCTTTAGGTATAATACTTTTTTGTGAAAAACATTAGTACACCTTGGGAACCCTCCGAAACTCTAAAATGGAGAGCAGATCCGGTGGCAAGAAAATGCAATAAAATATAATAGGATGAGACAAAAATTACTTACAGAAAATTACGGTAAGTATATTTTAGCTTAATTAAGATTTTATGATAATATTAAAATGAGATGTTATTATTGTACTGTAATATAATTATTGTAGTATATGATATTATTTTCATGAAAATCAAACAATTCCTGTAGTGCATAAAATGTATTCTCACTGCTGTAGTAAGTTATTTATTTATTTTTTATATTTTGTGTTGTAAACCCTAAAATACTAAAAAGCAAAACATGCAAACATATAATAGTAATGAGAGAAAAATAAGGGAAATAAGGGAATATCTGTTTTATTGCCATAAAGTAAAAAAAAAAATATATATATATATATATATATATATATATATATATATATATATATATATATATTCTTACTAATTCTAAATTTAATTTTCTTTTTTTTCTTTTTTATAACTTTTACTTATTTTAATTTTGGGATGAGAACATGTTTTCCTGAAATTCAGCCAATAATATTAGATTATTTTAATACAGTCAGTAGAAAATTTTTAAACAACAGTTTTATGCATTATTCAATGTCTTCTTTTTTTTTTTTTTTTGTTAATCTGTCACTTGCTGCTTTGGATGGAGTCGGTGGGCTCACTATTGACCCTGTCACTGATTTTGGAGTTGCGGTACCTTATATTCTCTTTCTCAGAGTCCATCTGAGCTGCGCTGGGGACGTTCCCTGTGTTTTTGCTCTCTGATTGGCTGGCCGCTTCTCTAGGGTGGGGCACGATCACTATTTCTGCATGCTCATTGGCTATTTTTTTGACTGGCACTGCTAACTGACTCTGGATGGTTGCCACTGGAGCGGCGCTTCAGTGCTTGCTGGGTACAGGAGAACGAGCGCTGTCGAGGCACAGGTTGTGGAAACCGGAAACAAGGAATGTCCTGGGTCATCTCCCTCTCCTCGTCCTCCATCTCTGACATCACTTCATGGAGAGTGCTGATAGGGTGAAATGGGTGGCCAAGAATCCTTGGGCTGACCAATGCCATTCCCATCTGCCAATCACTGCTGAGAACAAAACATGAGAGCATGCTGTTAAAATTGTAAATGGAATTGGAAGGAACAGCTGCAGAGCTGACTTACGTAGGCAGAGTTGTTGACATCCCCCTGTGGCCAATGATCCCTGAAAATGAGGCACTTCTTAATATTTATAGAAGAGAGTGCCTTTTCCCTTCACCTTATGGTCCAGTAAGTCCACTGCAGCACCGTAGCGAATGAGAGTCCCAGTGGAGTTCAGATCTCCCTGGATGAAGAGAAGGAGAGAGAGAGAGAGAGAGGAGATGCAAGAAGGAATTGATAACAGACAGGGCAAGGGTGATCAGGAAATGTCGTGTTGTGGTGCACAAGAGTGGTCACAAAGTACTGTACGAAGCCAAACAATGACATGAGAGCATCCAGGAACGTCTTATGGGAAGAGAGAGAGAGAGAGAAACAGAGGCTTGGAAGATGAATACTCCACATTGCCCAGGCGCTACAGCACAATAACTGTGTTCTGAGCTGGATGTGTTGATCGGTGCTGGAGTGATGAGGGAAGCAGGAGGAGATGGAGGACGGCACTGGGGAGTTCAGGACAGAACAGAGACAGTGGCAAAGACATAACCAGAAAGGGCTAAACACATTACTGTCCAACTGCAAAAGAAACTAAAACTCTTTCTGTAATGTATTCTAGAAGACGACATTGATTGAAGGACTCCACATGCAAGGAGTTAATGGCACTCTTACCGGTGTGGTCAGTGTTATTGACAGCCACACTCCGGCTCTCAGGAGCTCCACAACTACTCGGTCAAGCCAACTTCTGACAGCTCGGATCAGTACAACCCAGCCGTCTGGACCACACCACTTCACCGGAGCACTCTGAGAGATGACAGACAAATAATCAGCTCTACAGAGAGAATTTTTTACATGCACAGCGATGCAGCATGCAGATTTTGTTCAGCAACAGATATCATGAATGCTGTAGTATAACAACTTTTGTGATGTGTAGGCAGATTGTTAAAATTAAACTTTCTTGGTCTTTGACGTGTAGGAACCACTTTCCTTTCCCATCCTCTAGGGGGAGCTAAAAGAATATGGTCACACTTTATTTTAAGGACCAGTTCTCACTATTAACTGGTTGCTTATTAGCATGCATATTACTAGCATTTTATCTATTTATTAGTCCTTCTAAAACACATATTAATGTCTCATTCTGCATGACCATATTTGAGATCCCTTAACCCTTACCTCATCCCTAAACCTTACTATCTTACTAACCAAATAAGCAGCAAATTAGGAGTTTATTGAGGAAGAATTGTATTAATTAATAGTGAATATGTGTTCCCTATTCCCTATTATGTGCTCTCTATAGAGAAACACCGAATTGAAGTATAGACGAAGCATGTGTAAGGCTGGGGAGGGCTTATCCGTCCCCTGGCCACGTATGGGGACTTGGGGCAAAAATGCCACTTAATTGGACAACAAATGTCCCTGCACAAACAAATATAATCTATTACGTCTGTTGCTAACAAAGTGAATATGAATAGAGAGTGTCGAATGTGACATTAAATTAAGATCTTCTCATGTTGCACGGAAAATCAGCCGAAAGAATAACTTGAATCTTAGTGCTTAAATTCGTGATAGATCAGTGTTACAGCACATAATGTCACTCTCTCTATATAATTTGCTGTTTGAATAATCGTGGAAAGGAAACATTATATAATTAGAAATGTCTGACCTTATTATTAAATTGTAATCTCATTATATACAAATTATGTACCATTACAAAAATATATATTTATCCTACATGACACCCATGTCTGGTTCTTGCCAAAAAAGACGTGTTTAATATGTTTAATACACAGCCAGGATGTTTTTCATAGGGGTGTCTGGGGTGGCACAGAAATCTTCATTATTTCAATATAAAAATATGTTTGATTCTAATGTACTGGACTGTTTTAGTGCCCAAAAAAAACACAGCTGAGTACAATTAATTTCTACTTAACTGTAATTGAGATATTTGTAAATTAGATCAAGTAATACTGGGTGAATATGACTTTTTTTTTTTTTTGTATTATTCCTCACCTCCAGGTATTTTAGTAAAGGGGCACACTATACTGTAGCATTATTGTTTATTCAGCTTCTATTAACTCCCAAATGCTAGCTCTCCAACATACTCATACTCCTGGATGAGGCAAGTTTATTGATACAAATTTAAAAAAGTCTGAAGTCAACAGTAAAAAATGCCAGAATATAAAATGAGTTATTTGATGCATTACATTTTTTTAAATTTTCGCATATTTTCTAGTAGCCTATAAGTGCCCTGAGCTCACACTTATTTGTGCATTAAATTACACATAAAAAATACATATCATCTTGTGCTTTATCTGGTAATCTCGAATTGCAGAATATTATATTTATGTACATGCATTTGAGAGACGTTCTTGTGTGCTGCATACATGCAGTTTGCAGTTTTAATCGCCTTTTTGGTGTTTTCATGACTTAGCTTAGAGGACAGAACGATGTATGCAGCCTATGTTCAAAGTTTCTTTAGCAGGATATTTATGATGAAGTGATATAGAGCGTGCGCCACATATCTGCGTACTGTTGAAGAGTGTGCACTGTGAGCGCAGTAAAACAGCTGATGGGACATGGAATTGAGTGTTAATGACAAATAGTCTAAAAATATTGTTTGATGTGGTCATAGCCTAAAGAGATATGGTGGTTCCGCATCTAAATAAATGCATTTCTTGTCAAGAAATAAAAGGGACAAAAACTGAAATGTTTTGAGTGGGATGGCCAAAGGAATGGCAAAGCTTTTGTTAGTGGTGGCACCGTGTTAATATTTTTGGGTGCTTTTAACCTCACCCTGGAATTGGTGCACCCTCCGAGTCCTTATATGTCTGAGTTCCATTTCTCCTCGTAGTGTTACATAGTATTTGCATGATAAGAATGAGCACTTTCTCTATTCATGGTGTATTGAAAATAAACTAAAACAAGTCTGATTTTATTTACTTGAAATAAATAAATGAATCATCAATCAAAAATAATGTATATATTTATACAGAATCAATAAATATATTATCCAAATTAATCCAAAAACTACATGCTTTCAAAATCATCTTTGTTAATTGAAATTCAAATTAAATATAAATATTTAACTTCAATTGAACAAAAATTAGAAAATTTGCCTTAAGGCAACTAACGGAAATATGCTTGAAGTATGAAGTTAAAAAAGAAATACATTAAAAAAAGAATAAAAGTGACAGAAAGCACACCAAAATGCTAAAACATTAACTAAACTGAATTTAAAAAGAAAACTGAAAATATAAAAATAAGAACTCTTTCAAACTAAGAACCAGGGGTGGTTCTAGGGTGAGTGGAGATCCAGTGCTTAGCCCAGAAAAATCCATGTATGTGAATTTTTATTTTAATAAATCAGAAATATTTAACTTGTTTAAAATATACAAAAACAATAAAAACAAATTTAAAATTTTTTATTTAAAGTATTGAGGAAAATAAATTAGCTTTTTGCAAACAAAAATTAAGAATTGCATAACAAATGAAACAGCGAGAAAGCAATGATTTTGCAATAAATATTTTCCATGGTCATATCTATTAATTTATTTGCAGCACTGCTTTTGTTTTGCGTGTCATCCTGTCATGATGAGCGGAGACTATCGAGTAGATCGTTTATTTTTATTCAGTAGCATTAAAACATTCATGTTTTTGTTTTATTTACTTTATTAATAAATTTGTGTATAAGCAGCGTTTTCTCAAGTTAAAATTGTTAACATGAAAATCTGCTGTTTATTTCTCTAGATGTGCACATTTTAATAGCATTAAGTATATTGGGATTCCAAATCATTTGAGTCAGTTCGGGAGTTCGGAGCGGGATCGTCTTATATTATTATTGTTATTATTTTTATTTTTTCTAAAATCCTGTCAAATGTGCACAAACTACTAGCTACTACTAAATATTGTAGAAACATAATTTTCTGTAAAGTTGCTTTGTAACGATTTATTTTGTAAAAAGCGCTATACAAATAAACTTGAATTGAATTGAATTGAATCGCGAATCATTTGAGTCAGTTCGGGAGTTCGCAGCGGGTTCACGAATCATTTGAGTCAATTTGGGGATCGCGAATCATTTGAATCAGTTCGGGAGTTCAGAGCGGGATCGCGAATCATTTGAGCCAGTTCGGGAGTTCAAAGCGGGATCGCGAATCATTTGAGTCAATTTGGGGATCGCGAATCATTTGAATCAGTTCAGGAGTTCGCAGCGGGATCGCGAACCATTTGAGTCAATTTGGGGATCGCGAATCATTTGAATCAGTTTGGAGTTCGCGAATCATTTGAAGCAGTTCGGGAGTTCGTAGCGGGATCGCGAATCATTTGAGTCATCTGACTTCAGTTTGGGAGTTGGAGCGAGATCGCAAATCATTTGAGTCAGTTCGGGAGTTCTCAGCGGGATCGCGAATCATTTGAGTCAGTTCGGGAGTTCGCAGCGGGATCGCGAATCATTTGAGTCAGTTTGGGGATCGCAAATCATTTGAATCAGTTCGGGAGCTCGCAGCTGTTTCGTGAATCATTTGAGTCAGTTTTGGGTTCGCAAATCATAGCTGTATATGGATAGGCATTTTTAACTAATTTAGTAACTAGTTCTAATTAAGTTTCCATGCTTGTTTAGGTGTGAAATGTGAACTGGTATTTTTTGTTTTAATGATGTGCCTTAACAGTATCATTTATGTTCCAAAACTAAACAAATCGTGCCTAAAAAGTGCACGCATCTAGGCTAATGTAAAGTTACATTATGAAGTCATACTAGTGCTCATGTGCATTTTGAGTGCGTTCTTTCACTGCATTATTCTGTATATTCAAATGCAATTATGAATGCATGTGAATGATCACAAAATTTAGGATATGAACCCTTTGTGCCAAAAGGGTTCTTTCTTGTCATTATAGAACCTTTTTAGCATAAAAGGTTCTTTGGAGTTGAGTAAAGAACCCTATGGTTCTATATAGAACCCCGATGATCCCTTTTTTCTAAGAGTTTGTTGTCATAAAACTATAGCCTATATAAATAAAAAAAATTTCAGTCACGGCTTTCAGTAAACAACTGTACACATACTCTTACACATTTATCTTACATATCTAACAGCTAATGCAGCCATATGCATATAATTTGCATGTTATGCCGCACAGTGCGCACAGGCTTCCAACTAACAGCTTATCAACAATTTCAACATTGGGGGTGGGTTAAATTCAGAATAAATTTCCCTACGTCGATCAGTTAAAGTAATCCACCAATACAAGATTCACTTTGATCATTCACGTCATTCTTAACTGACGACACGCCCACAACAGCAGCGGAGCTGTCAATCTAGAACTAATGGACCAATGATGTCGCTTAAAACCGCCCTCATTTACATGAACTCTAACCGCAATATTTGGAAAAGCAGAACAAACAAAAGCAGAAGGGCAAATTAGCATAAGCAAACAAAAATTAAAACATGAGCAGAAAATGTTTGAGAGGAGGAAAAAAGAGACCAAGGCAAACATGATTTTGTGCGCAAGTCAGACAGTATTCGCATTAATATTTCAATTTTGTGCAATATAATTTTAAACGTATTTAAAGTTTTGATCCATGCTTATTATTTTAAAAAATGCGTTATAATTTTTTATTTTATTTACTTGTATTATTTTTCAATCCGTGACCATTGTTTGCTATTCTGAAAACATTGCTTTTATTTGTAAATCTTGTGCAATATACTTTTGCATGCATTTAAATTTTTTATCCGTGACTGTTTATGGGAAGGGAGCTTGAGTAGGCTATAAATTAAAACAAAAGCATCTTCACTTAATTACTAAGTAATTCATAAGCAATGATTTACCAAAACAGTTACAAAATCTAATACCATAATTAACAGATCATATAAAATACAATCTATTTCATAAACATTGTAACTGATAATGTATAAGAAAACCTGGGGTAACTTTAATTGAAGTACCACTCATAGAGATCATGAGCTTCTTTATATTCCCTGTGTCGTGCTACATGGTCACAAGCAGTGCATATAGCCAGATTAAACTCTTGTGTCTGGAATATCAAGGGAGGACTTGGAGTGAGATGTTTCCTCCAGTTAAAGTACTTGTGATATGCATCTTCATCCTTGTCCAGCTGAAGCAGATATTCAGCTAGTGACTTTGCATCTGGGAAGTCATTGACATGAATGAAGGACTCGGCAGGAACAAAGTTCTCATAGTTTCTTCTCGGAGGACCCAACACCACAGGGACGGTTCCCACAGCGAGTGGCCCGTTTATCTTCTCAGTGATGTAGTCTTTGTGAATGGAGTTTTCAAAAGCAAGGTAAAATTTGCAGCTTGCCATGGTTGGATAGTAATCATTATAATCCAGGAACTTTGCATAGGCTTTTCCGAACAAAGTCACTTGTATGTATTTCCTGAATTCTCTGTAGAAAACGTTCCTTGTGTCGACACCAGTTGAGGGATCATTGTTACTCACAATCCAACACACCAGTTTGTCCTTTTTAGGAATCACAAAATCCTCATTAGGTTTCTTCCTGGTCATCAAGCGCATCCGTACAGGAATATCAGCATCCTGTCTGTAGCTGAGAGTGAGATTGAACAGGTTTTCCAGACCTGGTATCCTTTTGGTGTTGGTTGGAGATTCCAAATGTAACCAAATCCACCTCTGGAACGGAGGACGAGGAGATGGAGGAAGGTTGGACAGATCCCAGTTGATGGCTTTATGAAAAACGATGACATCATCTGCATCGTTGTAGAGAGCTCTATCATCCGTCAGATGACAATTATCAATATCGCAAAACTTTATGCAGTCACCGAACTCAAACCTGTCATTTTCAGGCCAAACCCATAACAGAACTATAGGTTTCTCCTCTGCATTTTCAGTTACTGAGTTGTTGCTCTTGGCAAAGTTAATTTCTGAATTTCGATCTGGTATAAAAACTGGAAGTGGACAGTTTTTTGAAGGTGAGAACCAGAAAAACATAATTCCAAGAGAGATGACACCTGCCAACGTGATTATGATACCCAGACGAAACAGCGATGGGCCATTTGTTTTGGCCATTTTTTACTTAAAGAGAATAATTAAAGAAAGTTAATTTACTTTTACAAACAAGAAGCTCTTTAATAAAACTATTGTAGAATCAGTTCAAACATTTGTGAGAAGCAAAAACTACACAAGTAAAAGTTAATTGTTATCTTGTAATAAAATATAAAGTTGAAACATTGACAATTTTGTCTAATAAAAACAACTTAATTCAGTTCCTCACCTGATTAAAAGAGAAAAATCTGTAATTTGGTGTCCGATATAGAGACAAACACAGAAGAGAGTTTCCGTCGAAAGAAGAAATGAATGGGTTGGCTTGTTTTGAGGTTTGTGATACCTGCAGGAAGTGCCAGTGCTTGACACGAACCAATAACATCACCTCTAGCTGAGGGTGATGTAAGGGTTTTTTTTTTTTTTTGAACAGCTAGAACAAAACAAACAAAATATACACCTACAATGGCATGAATAGTTAAATGAGTATCAAGCAAGGCATATAACAGTTAAATAAATACATAATAATAATAATAAAAGAAAACATTCTACATTGTAAGTACATGTAAGTACATTTTAAATTTAAAAGTATATAATAATTAAGAAGGGGTTTATTAATTCCTCTTCTAAGAGACCAAAGTCTCTTATTCCTGCAAATGTCTGGGCCTTTTTCATTTTCATACATTCCAATTCTGGAAATTAAATTACCCTTGAATCCAGAAAAATAAGGTTTCATCTTCATACATTTGCATTTATGAATGAATTTTTTTCCCAGAATCAACATTAAATTAATTAATAAATAAAATATACATTTCTTATTTAGAATGCAATAACAATGGAAATGGAAAATGGCTCATTTACACCTCTGCATACAGACACCCAACTGTACAAATTCATTTATAGATTTAAAACTCCTGAAGAGAACCTGGAGAACCATGTTCTGTAGAGTTCAGTTCCAACGCACTTGGAAAGTGCTCCTGATCCTGAAGACCTTACTTAGCTTAGGTGTGTTTATTTGGGGTAGCTAAACTCTGCAGGACTGCCAGGACTGAGAGCCCTGGCATTAGCTCTTCACATTCTTTGCATGTGATTTATCAACACCTAGTACATCTTAAAATATACAGCTCATGAAAAATAAAAGTTCCAGATGGACAAACATTAAATGCATAAACCAGTGTGAATAAACAATATCTTGAAATAGATTTGGAGGTAGGTTGAAAAAGCCAGAAAGGGAAGTTTTAAGTAGCTGTACAGCTTGAAGTGTGAAGTTTATTCTTGTACACAGATATGGCATATTCATGGCAGAACACATGAAATTCCTTTTTTTTATTTGTCTTTTAAACTAATGAAACAGAAATCCTGTCGCCCCCTCTAGTGGACATTAAGTAAGGCCTTCATTGCTCAGATAACAAAAGTCACTAGGATTTTTTGGGAAGGTAAGTCTGACCAGTTATACAGCAACGCGAGCCAGACGAGTCTAAAGATCTGAGCTGAATTTGGTGAAACATTAAAGTTTTATTCTCATAATAAATAATAATAATAATGTTTAAATATATGTTGGCTTTCTCAAGCCCAACAAAGAAGACTAAGAAGAGAAACATCATTCAATTTAGTATGTAATAAAACTAATATTACTAATTTATTTAATGAATTTAACTATAGCCTATTAATTTTCACAATTATTTATAAATGTCACACACATACAGTAACTAGTGCCTTTAGACTTAAAAGACGAGAGTGGTAAATGTTACAGACATATCATGGAACTGTTCAGTCTATTATTGATTTTTATTTTCACTTTGCTTTTATCCAAGGAGACAACAATTTGCACTGTATATATTAGTGGGGCAATATTCATACAATACTATAACCTAGAAATAATTTAAAGGGGTCACTTGCAAGTAGCAGCAGCACAAATTATGTGTCCAACTACATCTGACTAAAAAGTAATGCTAATTAACAGTGAGTGGTGATTTCAAACATTATAGTACTGACTCTTATTCTGCCTGAGAGAATGAAAAGACCATGGTGAAAGCGGAGCGTTTCGACCAATCAGATGAAAGGACCGTTTCAGCTCCGCCCACAAGTGCCCTAATCGACAAAATGAGATGTCGAGCCTTAAATTAAACGGATAAACCAATAAACTAAAGTTTTACGGGATCCCGGCAGACATTCCTTCACAGAAATCAAAAAGACAATTGTGGTTGGTTGAATGCAGTGCACACTTCATATCAGGTAAAATAATCTATGCATATTAACTGGTGTGTTGGTTTTATTTAATAAATCAGCAAGTTTCTGTTTTATAGGTGAAAAGTCGCCAACCTTCAGCTCACTAGCTAGTTTAAATGTTAAACAAATATACAGCCATAGATGTGTGTGCCATCCTTTGAATGGTCTCTTAAAATAATACACATTGCTTATCATAGTTAGCCCAGCATTAGAAAATAAGCCTTGACAAAATTCCCCAAAACCAACCAAGTAATTCATATGGCCGTATGGCAAGCTGTCACTGTCCTGCAAAGTCAGAGACTGTACATATTCGGACAGTTCCGAACCTTCTTCTGCATCCATGTTAAATAAATCCCTCCTCAACGTGCTAGTTTACGCTTGTCAACATTGCGTCCGCGCCTCTTTTTGCCTCCAGATAAGCCCCGCCCACCCGGAGACGTTGTAATGTTTACAAACTTTTAAGGGGTCTATTGAATTCTAAATAGGAAATGAAATGATCCCTCCTGTAATCGAGGTCAACGTCATTGTCAACGTCACTAACGCGTCGCGAACGCTGTAACGTTACTGTGGCTGCTTTCGGTATCAGGTGTGGACACTGGAGAGAGTAAGCTTAATTTCCATTCCCTCTGGTATGGTTCGCATCAGCTGTTCTGTTCCTCGTGCGAGTCTCGCAGACTTGCACTGCTGCTGTGGCTGTCTTTGTTGTGTGTGTGACTATGCACGTATCATACTGGTCATCGGTATGTCTAATAGAGGCTTGCTAAGTTTGGGTGAGGGATTAACGTATAATAGTAGAATTGAATGGTAACATTCTGTTTTTATTTCAGATGCTCTCCCTAAAACATTGGGAGTGTTGACTGCTAGTCCGGTGTAGCAGTCGATTCCAAGTATAGGTCTCTGCAGGAAAGTAATGGGAGTTACCAGATCAGGGTGTTTTTCTGTTGCCCATCCCTTCTGAATGTCGGTTCCCCTTTCCGAAAACATACTGCGTAGTTGCCAAGTTACCATACGTACGATCAGAACTAGCGTGCGCAAGAGGCGCGACTGAATCAAGTCAAATGGTTCAAAATATCGTCCAAAATCCTATATTTGAAAGGAGAGGGTTTTCAACTTGAAAATATACATTAGAATAAACATTAGAATGCTTTATATTTTGTTTCTCTTTGTTTTATGTTATCTTCATTTACATTTGGCTAAGTGTTTCTCTCTGCTCTTCTTTGACTTTGTATCTTCTAATAGGTTTTTTTTCTTTTGTATTTTCTTTTATGTATTTCTATTTTGCATAGAACCCTACCCTTTGTCTTTGGGTTTATTTTGCAGTTCATTATTTTGTGTGGCTTGTTTTATTTCTTCGTTACTTCCTATTAACAATGGTAACATTCAGTTTTTTTTTGTTTCGTACGATCCTTGTTTTGTAAGGTTTTTGTTGGCCATTTGATTTTTTGTTAAATGCAACCTTTTTTTTTTTTGTATTTTTCTATATTTTGTATTTTGTATTTTTTGTTGCTTAGTTTATTTTCTTGAAAACTGTTAAAACCAACTGTTTCTATTGTGCATTTTCTTAACTCTTTTGATTAATTGATTCATTGCAATTTCAGGGCAAATAGGCCTTGCCTATTCTCTTTTGCAGTTTTGTTTTAATAATTTTGTGTTTTGTCATTTAGTTTGTTAAATCAACATGAGGACAGTTCAGTACCGTGTTTAATAATTCGGTGTGCATTTTAGTGACTCTTTAAGATTGCTCTGTTCTTGTGTCACAGGATCTGGGGGCCAAAGTCAGGGAGGCCGGCTCTGTTCCCTTCTAGTGGTGTGTTGTTCACGTGTGCTGTGTCCATCTGAAGAATTATTTCTCTGCTATAGGCAGATAAAATCTGACAGCCTGACCCTGCTGGAAGCCCCAGTTAGCTGGTGTTCGTAGAGCAAATCTCTTATGACAGGTATTGTCCATATTGTCCACACACAGACAGGTCTGGAGTTAGTCAAGTTCCTCTTGATAAAACACCATGACCCCCTCGTTTAAGAATCACCAAGATGAAGACCTGGTGTCTTCTCATTTGAGGCTGCTCAGGGAGTCTTGGATGGTTTCTTCAGATGGATGCAGCAGTATCAGTCCAGTGATGCTGTGTGACGTGTGTGAGCATTCGTGACTCTACAGCTCCCTCCCCGAATTTGTCCCTCATTCTTTTTCGGAAGTACTGCGGATATCTGGATGACTTTCTGCCACTGTGTGGAACAGAATGGGAGCGAATCTGTGTGAATCTGAAAGGTCATCATTATCGCAGGAGTTTGACCTGTTTATGAATTATTTTACTGCAAGAATTTGTAATGAAGGAAATTTGACAGGACAATTGATCAATGCCACACAGAAAAACTTCTCTTCCTTGTGTTTAAACTAGACATATCTCACTTTTATATGTTGCTAAAAATCTTGTATTTTTTTTAAGCGGTTTGTCAAAAAAAAGTTTGGGGTCAGCAAGTGTTTTTTTTTTTTTTTTTTTTTATTAAATTAATACTATAATATTAAATTAATATTGATAATAAAATTCAAGTAGATTTCTTTTTATTTTTTTATTTTTGAGATAAACAAGCAAGACAAAGACATTTGTGTAATATATTTCCTAATTATATATTTCTGTACTGTGTATATATTTTCTAATGATGTTCCTTTTTTTGGTGTCACTTTCATTAACATTGAAAAAAAAAAAAAGTTCATAATGTGTTGTATAAACAAGTGAAGTGATATTATGCGGGAGGGGTCAAGCACCAAAATCAAGCAAAGCACAAAAGCAGACAGATCTTTATAAGGCTGCATTAATATGCTGTTAACGGTAACTGTCTTCAGTTATTCCCTTAATATTTCTCTTGTGGCCCGTATAGTGAAAAACATTTATTTATTTTTTTTAAATCAGTGCATGAAATAAAGCTGCTCTTAATTTCCAATGACTGAATTGTTAATTTAAATAAGTTTTTAAATTAACAGACCTGTATAAATAATTTAAAAAAAAATAAACCTTTTTAAAAACATTTCCATTGAGGAGTAGGCTATAGGCAAAAATTAAGCATAAGCACCTCAAGTGGTGTTACGCTATGTTTAATGAAACATAATAAAAAAAGTAACCTAATAAGAAGAAGAATGTAACAGGGCTACATTACTTGGAAGTACTAAATCCTCTTAATATTTCAATTTTTTGATGCTTTTGACGCATCTCAACACACGGTCCACAGTGCCACTGTGTGGAAATAGTTGCACAAATTGTCGGCACTGTATCTATTGTCTTAGGACTTAATCATGTTTTCCTGCAAATTGGCATTGAGAGTTACTGACTCTTGATGGCCAGAAAAAAATGACTAAATACTGTAAATAAATAAGAATAAGAATCAAATTTAATTTTATGTGCGTTCATGAATTGTATTAATTTGTAAGTATCATATTTGCCAGTTGGTATTAGAGGTTATATTACTAAAATCACTGTATATAAAACACAAGATAGCTGAAGCTTATATATCAGGGTTCCTCAAATCTTGTCCTGGAGGGCTAATGCGCTTCAGAGTTTAGCTCCAACCCTGATCACATTCATCTACCTGTGATTTCTAATGATCCTGAAGACATTGATTAGCATGCTCAGGTGGGTTTGATAAGGGTTACAGCTACAGTTACAGCTAAACTCTGCAGGAAAGTGGATCTTGTGGGCCAGATTCACTCAAATTGATTAGTTTTCTTAGCAACCCCTCAGGACTGTTAAGCCTCTGTAACATTATAATTTCTCTAGTTTATTGACTACCGTATTTCTTTAAGCTATAATGTATTAAATAAATGTGACGACGACATTGAAAACATTAAATTCTTACATTTTAAAGCAGATTTTCTTATTGTTTGTTTCCTTCTTTTTTTCAATGGCATTCTGTTGTCTTCATGCAGTGCTGGAAAATCTTTACACTAAATACATAGATAAAGATAAAGATATAAAATGGACTGTTGAGTAAGCAAAAACACATCGAACATAATATTAAAATACAAGAGAACTTAATTGAAACCGAAAAAAGAAATTCCATTGTTTTGCATTGTTTTTACACTGGTTGTTTCTCACTGCTAAGTTCTGGGATTTGTTTGGTTTCTCATTGGCAGTGCTGGAGGTGAAGGATAAGATGTCCGTTCCTCTGTTCGCTCTGTTGGCAGTGTGTGTGGACGTGAGTGCTGTGATGGTCATTGGTTTCATCCAGCTCTCCTCTTCCTTCATCAACAACACCTTCATCCTGCTGTGGGCCGGTGGTCTGCTCCGAACATGTCTCCCCGTCTTGGTCTCCTTCAGCTGTCCTGGCATCCCAGCGTGGATGAGAGGATCCGAGGGGATGCAGACAGCTGCAGTTCATGGTCTTGTTTATCCAGTGTATATCTCCTCCCTCTGGGCTTGTGACAGGCCTATAGTGGAACTGGTGTGGGGTTGGCACACCTGTCAAGGGGTAAGATGGGTCTTAACACATTTAAATGCTGTTCCCGGTGACATTTTGAAAGTGTGCATTAAATTAGGATTATATTTCAGCTCCTGCAGGGCTATGTGGTGTTGGCTTCTCTGTTGCTGTGGAAACGGCATGCTTCCACTCTCCTCCTCATGGTCCAAAAGGAGAAAACCGAGCGGAAGGATTTGCTGCAAAGGCTGCTGGGATGCATGAAGCCTTTCAGTGGATGCTTTGTAGCCGTCTTTTTCCTTATTTTTATTTCTTCATTAGGTAAAAATATGTCAAAGTCTGGTTTGACCATCCTGCAAAAAAAAAAAGAAAGAAAAACAATAGTGCATTCAATTCTAATCCTGTAAGTGCCATGGACCCCAACCTGTGATCATCCTTGAGCAAATGACCCCAGTCCTAAAATAAAAAAGGCAGCTCTGTAATTGCATATATCAAGACCCAATTTATATTGTTAAAAATATTATATTATAAATATGTCTAAAATATTATTTGGCAAATATTTACTTTCTTTTATTATTTTTAGAATACAGTTAGATGTATTATTTATGTATTCAAATCAAATGTATATTATTAAATGTAAATCATTTTATCTATTTATTTAAATCAAAATGATTTATTTATGGAGTCTCTTTTTAATTTATAACTTAAATTTTTACTTTTAATTGTTACAGTTTTTCTCTTACCTTTTTCACAGACCCTTGAGGCCCTTGCCAAGACAACATATAATGGGACATATCTGTTATGGCTGTATGATCAGTAAATAATTACATTGAAATCTAGCCTATAGTGTCATTTAAAACTATAATGAGATCTAATGTTACTTTTACTTTTACTTGCTCTGATAGTTGAGTACACAAAATCATGCCAAGTTTGCAAACAAAATAAATATAGACTTTTCAGCAACTGTATTGAGCGTATTGATTATTCTCTAGAACAGTAGTCCACACAACCGAACACATATGTTTGCGCGGCCCACTGCAAAAAAAATGACTTTATTGAATGAACTGGCAAAGAACAGAAAATAACTCAGGCTGGCACCACTTGGCACAACTGCTGTTGTTCTGTACCACATGCAGCAAAAATATCTAAGATAAATTGGCAGTATATTCTTAAACCAATCAGTGAGCTTGAATAGTGGAAGCATAGTTAGAGTTTAATATTTATGTTTTGTTATTTAATGGGTCACTGATCATAAACTTGGATCTTTTGTCTGTAAGCAAATTAGAAGATGCAGACAATGTTAACTGCAAGTGTCAATGCATATTGTCCCGCAGGTGAAATGGCGATTCCTCATTACACTGGTAAAATGACTGACTGGATCATGAATGAAGATGAACCCAAGGCTTTCAACCATGCTATCACTGTCATGACACTGATTACCGTTATGAGGTAAGAGCAAAAATCTGTCACAGTTATTAAGTTGGCTTGAGAAAGTCAACTTACTGAAATCCTATTTAAATTTATTATTCTTATTCTTCTAGTCGCATGCTAATCATGCTAGAAACATGCTAGTAACATGCTAATCATGCTAGAAACATGCTAGTCGCATGCTAGTCATTCTAGAAACATGGTAATCATGTTAACAACATGCTAGCGACATGCTAGTAACTGGCTAATCATGCTAGTGACATGGCTAGTCACTTGCTAATTATGCTAGTGACATGCTAGCAACATGCTAATCATGCTAGAAACATGCTAGTCAAATGCTAATCATGCTAGAAACATGCTAATCATGCTAGCGACATGGCTAGTTACTTTCTAATTATGCTAACGACATGCTAGATACCTTGCTTATCATGCTAAGTACATGCTAGTCACTTGCTAATCATGTTAGCAACATGCTAGCATCTTTGCTAATCATGCTAATGACATGGTATTCACTAGCTTGTAATGCTAGCAATATGTTAATCACTGTCTTTTTTAAACTTCTTAAACTTTTAAATCTTTTTAAACTTTTTAAACTTTTCACATTTTCAAACTTTCTAAACTTTTCAACTTTCTGGTCATGCTTTCCCAAGCCAACTTAAAGTTTGTCTTGACAAACTTTTTTATCTAGTTATTATTGCAGTTATTTATCACAATCACATTTCAGCATTTATGATAATAAGAAATATTTCTTGAGCAGCAAATTATCATATTAGAATGATTTCTGAAGATCATGTGACACTGAAGACTGGAGGAATGATGCTGAAAATATATTAGATTTTTAAATATATTCAAGTAACATTCCTTTTAAATGGTAATAATATTTCACAATATTACTGTAACAGACAGATTCTCAAATGCAGTAAAGATAAAAGCACATCTCAGGTTTCCATCTGTTTTCTGCAGCGCTGTGTGTGAGTTTGTGTGTGACCTCATGTACAACAGCACCATGAGCCGAATACACACGTCCATCCAAGGACTCATCTTCCAGTCTGTGCTGAAGCAGGAGATTGGGTTCTTCGATAAATCTTCCCCAGGTAAAGCTGCAAACGTATTCCATTAGTGCAGTTTTTTTTATCAGGTAACTGTTGCTATGTTTGATTGTTTTAATGCATCCTTTCACTGTTCCTGGCTTCCTGTCCAGGGTGTATTGAATCTCACATTACCACTGCCACCAACGAGATGAGTACGTCTCTGAGTGAGAACTTGAGTCTGCTCATGTGGCACTTCATGCGTTTCGTCTTCCTGTTGGGCTCCATGGTGCGGCTCTCCCGCACGCTGACCTTCTTCACCGTACTCATCCTCCCCATCATCTGGATCATCCCAGAATATTTTGGCCAGTGTAACCAGGTACAATTATAGCTGAAGAAGATATAGCCTCTAAGTGCCATCTGAAATTTTCATCTAAAATCCTAATATATAAATGTGTGTGTGTCATACATGAGATTGTAGGATAATATCTTAAAGTATTTTTGTACATTTATTTTATTTTTAAGATATCTTTAATATCTTAAAGTATTTTTGTACATTTATTGTGCACATGTGATGTTAGTTAAGTCAAAATGTGGTTAATAGGGCTTTATATGTGTGTGTGTATGTGTGTGTGTGTGTGTGTGTATGTATGTATATATATATATATATATATATATATATATATATATATTAATTACATCAATTAAAAAACATTTTGTAACGTTTTCTTTACACTTTCTGAAAGAAGACATATTATGGAAGTAAATCAGTTTAAAATCTCAAAATTGACCAGTACATGAAAGAACTGTGGTTTTGTTTGTAGTATCTTTTCTTAAGACATCAGTGGAAATAAATCGTGCAGAAAAAAATTAGCATTAAAAGAGAATGTGCATTAAAAAATAGGGTAATTTTTCATCTTACACTGACTTCATGTTTCCAGTGAAACCGTTTTCTGTAGCTCATCAGACGTGTGATTATATTTTTCCCACAGAAACTTTCTAAGCAAGTGCAAGATTCTCTTGCCAAGGCCAATGATGTTGCCAAGGAAACCTTCTCTTCCATGAAGACAGTAAGGAGCTTTGCAAATGAGGACGGAGAGACCGAGAGGTACAGGATGTGCTTAGAGGAAACGTATGCCCTGAACAAAAAGGAAGCCGCTGCTTACGCTGCCTCAACTTGGACCAATAGTGTAAATGATTTTTGATCTACTGACAAACTTTGATTTGGCCTGTAGGGGCAAAAACAGGAACAAAACATGCCATTGAAGCATATATTAGTTTACTATTGTATATATTCATTTATTATCTAATACATCTTGAAGTTTGAAATCAAATGTGCATTTTTCAGATGTCGAGTCTGGCTTTGAAAGTCTGTATATTGTACTATGGAGGCCGGCTTGTGACAGGAAGTGATGTCAGTAGTGGCGATCTAGTGTCCTTTGTGCTATATGAGCTTCAGTTCTCATCAGCTATGGAGGTAAGACTTCAGATTCTGTCTGTTCGAGCACAGACATCGTGCTTAACAAGAATCACTCTTTAAACAAAACCCTGTTATACTTTAGGAATGCCCTGGACCCACAACACCCTAGAACTCCTATTGCATGGGAAAACACCACTTATAGTTTGCTTTTCTGTCTTTAAACCAATGCCTCTTCTATCACAGGGACTTATGTCCACATGGCCAAAACTAATGAAGGCAGTCGGTGCTTCAGAGAAAAACTTTGAGTACATTGACCGAAAGCCTGATATTCCTCCGGATGGATCCCTCGCTCCTGAAACTCTGAAAGGACACGTGCAGTTCAAGAATATCACCTTTGCTTATCCAAAGCAACCGGACACAGAGGTGCTGAAGGTATGTGTTGAGAAAGATGTCCTATTATATTACACAAAATCAAAAGAAAAAAAATCATGTTTTGTCCAAAGAAAATTATGTCTGTTTAGCATTATGACAGTGAAAGATATTTTAATGCAATGAAAAATTCTCATTCTCTATACTGCAATGGCAAAAAAATGTTTTGAAAAATATTAGTTAGAAATATTATACATCTCATATTTAAATAATTTGTTGCTGGCCTCTCTAGAACGTTTCTCTTGAGCTGAAGCCAGGTCAGATCACGGCTCTGGTGGGTCCATCAGGTTCTGGAAAAAGCACTATTGTGAGTTTGCTGGAGAGATTTTACCAGCCTCGAAGTGGGAATATTTTCCTGGACCAGAGGAGACTGGTGGATTACAAGGACCAATATCTACATGAGAAGGCAACCCGATTTTATTCTATAGTTCCCATGGCTCGGTGGTAGAGCATTGCATTAACAGCCCAAAAGGTTTTGGGTTAGATTCCCAGGGATAACACGTACTGATAAACAAAATGTTTAGCTTGAATGCACTGTAAAGTCGCTTTGGACAAAAGAGACTGCTAAATGCATAAATGTAAATATAGTATCTGAGAAAAAAGGTACAATAACTGTCACTGGGGTGGTATGCTTCTGTACCCTGTTTATGCCTAAAAGGTGCATAGTAGTAACTTAAAGGTACCAAAATGGTACATTTTAGTACCTTTTGAAAAGTTACCACCACAGTGACCGCTTTTGTACCTTTTTTCTGACAAGAGTGTACTAAATAAATAAAAGTTACATATTCTTTGTTTGCCAACCTCTTTTAATCTTCAGATTAGTGTGGTGCCACAGGAGCCACTTCTGTTTGCTCGGTCAGTGCAGGAAAACATCAAATATGGCAAAGAAGATGCCTCGGATGAAGAAATGTACACTGCTGCCAAGCTGGCCAATGCAGATGACTTTATTTTGAATTTGCCTAGAGGATATGACACGGGTGAGTCTTAAAGGAATAGTAACATTTGCATAATGTACTTAGGACATCCAAGATGTATATGAATTAGTTTTTCATTGGAGCGGATTTGGAGAAATTTAGTATTGCATCACTTGCTTTCTAATGGATCCTCTGCAGTGGATGGGTGCCATCAGAATGAGAGTCCATACAGCTGATAATGATGGATTTGTTTCCTAAAAACATGCAGCTTTTCACTTCACAAGATGGACTGGACTGTCTAGCAAGTCTTGTAACACTTCTGAACATTGGTTGAGAAAGTGACTCATGTTGTTTTGTTATTGTCAGATGCTGGAGAGAAGGGTGGTCAGGTCTCCGGAGGTCAGAAGCAGCGTATCGCCATCGCCAGAGCTCTGATTCGGAAACCACAGATTTTGGTGCTTGATGATGCTACCAGCTCACTGGACACCGAGAGTGAACACAGGGTAAGAGGAGCGCTTACTGATGCCGTATACACCATGAAACCAACAACCTTATGTGTTGAATATTCACAGTATGTTTGCAATAATTTTGCATTAAGCAGCAGGGTGAATATTGCAATGCACTTTTATCCGAATGACTTTCATCACAACCTGCTTTGAAATTTGGCCATTAGGTTTGCTAAAGAGAATATCATTAGTCTAGGACCTATAGACTCTAATTTAAAGGGGGGGTGAAATGCTCGTTTTCACTCAATATCCTGTTAATCTTGAGTACATATAGAGTAGTACTGCATCCTTCATAACTCCAAAAAGTCTTTAGTTTTATTATATTCATAAGAGAAAGATAGTCTGTACCGATTTTTCCCGGAAAAACACGACCGGCTGGAGGCGTGACATGTGCGCGGAGCTAAAGAATGTGGTATGTACTGAAACTGTATATATTTGCTTAGCGGTTTTGAAAAAAATGACTAAGTTCCACTTTGTCGTCTTTTTTTTTTTTTTTTTAAGCTGTACATGTGGAAAGTGCAGTTTGATGACAACATCGCATGTTGTTTACTTGATGTGCTTACGCGCTGATAGCTAAGTTAATAACACAGAGATATTTGAAGCAGTTTTACTCACCGAATGCGGTTCCAACACACGATCGTGACCCTTTTTCGTTGGGACTGCATTATCCTTAAGAAATAAATGATGTGCAAATCTGGCGTCAAACTGGGCCTTGTTTGTAAAACAAGCATCTTCGAAATGCAGGGAACAAACACAAACACTTGCACAACTCCGTTGATGCTCTGTAAAAATAAACTCCACCCACTGGTCCCTTAATGCTGTTTCTCTTTTGGTAATCTGTGCAGGGTTGTCTTGCCCTGGCAACCAAAAACATACTCCTTTTGTGACATTTCGCGACACTCTCGCTCTGATCAGTGAAGTCTGTTGTGCTCTCAGTGCTCTGCTATACGGGAGCGCGCTCTTCCGGCAGAAGTGCCTTCAGGACCCATATAAGGAAATTCCGCTCCATCTAACGTCACACAGAGCCATACTCAAAAAAAACTTTCCGAAACTTGTGACAAACCGGAAAGGAGTATTTTGGTAACAAAAATACTCCTTCAAACGTATAACTTAATTTTTGAAACTTTGTCCATGTTTAGCATGGGAATCCAACTCTTTAACAGTGTAAAAAACTCAGTATGCATGAAATAGCATTTCACCCCCCCCTTTAACAAATGTTTTGAAGCACATCTCTGATTTAAATCCCAGTAGTAAGAAGTTTAGTTCAGTTTTGTGAATAATTTCGAGCTGCTTTAATGAATCGATTAAAAAACTATGAATAAATAAAAATAAAAAAATATGCAAACATATTTATGTTTTATATATATATATATATATATACGTGTGTGTGTGTGTGTGTGTGGTAAACATTAGAAATCGAAGCCTTTAGTTTTATTTTCAGTTTTAGTTCTTAAAGTTGCACAATTTTAAATCTCTTTTGCTAAAATGACTGCTTGGTTGAAATTATGTTTTTTTTTTGGAGAAATTAGTAACAATAAGTAATTATGTATTTACAAACATCACCTAAGTTTAAAAAAGATGGAGATGTTTTGTGTAGTGTTAGTGTGATTTTTTTTTTTTTTTTTCTGATCTTGGGTTCTCATCCACTTCTTCTCAGGTGTACAGCGCTCTGCGGAAGGAGCTGAAGAACTGTACGGTGCTGCTCATCACACACAGACTGAGCGGTGTGGAAAACGCAGATCACATCATCTTCCTCCGAGAAGGGGAAGTGGCTGAGGAGGGGAACCATGAACAACTGCTAGCCAAACATGGATTCTATGCGGAGTTTGTGAAACAACAGAAAACTTCAATCCATCGCAACACAAGAGATGTAACAAACTCCATCCAATGATCTAGACCAGCTGCTCTACATTTAATCTGAGTTTAGCAGAAATCAGATGACAAATCCTTGCTTTTTTTTCTCTATTAGCACATATTTCTCAGCTATTCATTTGTTAACGCTACTAATGTTTTAAAATTAGGTGTAAATATCACAAAAATGCAAGCACAAAGATATGGATTAATCTTACTAAGATATTGCAAAAAAAACCAGAATAGATTCTGGACGTGTGACTTTTTTTTCCCTAAGATCACATCTACAAGAGTCTCTTTTAGACATGTATTATATTTCAAATATATTGTGTAATTCATAGCATTAAATTGCACATGTATTTTTAGTTGGACTAAACACATTTTTAAAATATGATTTAAAATTAAAAGTAGGATTTTTATTTTTATTTCTTTTATTATCCTTTTTTATTTTTATTTATCCTTTTCCTTTTTATTTCTAGATAAAATATGTCTTGTTCTTAACATGTTGCCTGAAAATCAGTTGTAATACACTTTCCCATCAAAGTACCTTAACCATGTATTTATTTATTTATTTATTTATTTTGTTATGGTTTTTATGTTTTTATGATTGATGTGTTCAGGTTGTAAATAAAAGTAGTGCTTCGTAACTTTCATTAGTATGGCATTTTAAAACATTATGCTTATTATGGACATGTAATGTGTTATTTCATTTAATCGATTAAAGAAAATATATATTTTTTTAAAAATGTCTGTAATTGTTGACATTGAAAAAAATCCGGTAGTGCTAGAAAAATTGTTAATTTTGTAAATGTTTAAAACTTTAATAGGTGAATCAGAAACAGTAACACAAAAAAAAGCTTTTTATTATTTAAATAAATATGCTTTTGAGATCAAAAGGAAATTAAGGGTTACGAGGGAAAATATTTTCTTATAAATATTAAACTAAGAAGTTAACTATTTTATATCGTTCAAACTATAATAAAGGAAATATTTTTTAAGTAATTTAACCATGCGTGCAGTTAGTGTTGAAGCTTAATTAACATGCTAAATAAAAAAAATATTAAAAAATTATTATTATTAATAATAATAGGTTAATAGGCTAACAGGTTAAACAGTTAAAATTCCTTTTTTTCTTTATCATCACCCCCCAGTCATGGGCGGTTCCAGCCTGCAGAAGGACTTGACACTAAGCCAATAAGAAACTAGTTTCAGATCCGGGACGAGTTCTGATTGGTCAGTAGCGTTCGTATATAAAAACCCAGGAGCGGAAATTGAAAGGCGCCATTTGTTCGTTGGACTGTCCGGGGGTAGGTCGATCATAATCAGTTGAATAACAATAAAACGGAAGCGAAAACACAGGATTCCGCACCGTAAAACTACCCCGATCCATCCGAATGGATGCGGCCATCAACCCGTCTCTTGACAGGTAACGTTAGTATCGGCGTGCCTTCGGAGTCTATTTACAAATCCTGTGTGTGTGTTTTATCACTAAGAATGAATAAAATGGAAGGAAGCGTTTGTTTACAATTTAATTTCTCTCCTTCAATGGGAATACAACTCATATTAAAGCTGCCTTGCGTCTGTTAAACTGAGTTGTTCCAGTTATTAATATAACAGCATGCAGCGAGCATCACTGTGTTGTGGGTATATGCTGCATCTTTTCCAACCGCCATCTTCAGCATTTAAAGCTTTACACTGTAATAACACACACACACACACACACACACACAAACCATGATAACCACACAGTCCCTGTCGAAATACAATAGTTACTGTAGTCATTGGTACAAACAGGCATGCAACTATGTTATCTTGGTATTTACACTGTTGCCATATCATCTATTAAGTAATCATGTCTTTACAGCATTAACTATACTAATGTGGTAAGAACTGTATACATCGTGGTACAGTTTTAAGGAATCCTAATGTGATATATATGCATCTCAGTGTTTTGCGTGGCTTGCATCTGTCTTATTGTGTTTGCGCATTCATCACATTTGCATTAAGTGCAATATGAATGAGCTATCTGAAGTGTTGTAGCTGTGGTTGGTGTTAAATGTGTGTGAGGGGTGGGTGGATGATTGATGTGGCTGCTGACTGTCCTGTGATGATTGGGCATGAATGCACACAACGCTTGTTTACAAACAGAGAATAGGCGGGACAGGTGTCTCTTGTAGTGTGTTTTGTTATTGAATGACGACTTTGTCTAGCTGCAGTGCTAATGCATAGTTTCAATGCACAGATGAATTGTCTATTGAATTAATGTGTCTGTAATATTGTATGCAGTGCATGTGTGTTTATGCCTTGTAAACAATTTGTTGAAATAATGAGAATATATATATTGATAGCCTGAATGCACTGTTTATGCACTGAATGCCTTGGATAAAAGCGTCTGCTAAATGCATACATTTGTTTAACTTATATATTAAATATATATTAAAATAGAAAATAGTTCTTATAAATTTTAATATTTTAAAATATAACTTTTTACTGCACAATTAATTGAATTTCTAATCGCAATTTCAATTATGGATGCCACAATTACGTAATAATTCAAAGCGGCAATTAATCATTCAAAATCCACTTATATTATTCTCCATAGATATTTTTTTTTCTTTCTACATGTTATCTTAAGGGTTTTCCGTTGTTTTGATGTTAAAGTATAACTATAAAATCATATATATATATATATATATATATATATAAATATATATATATATATATATATATATATATATAAATATATATATATATATATATATATATATATATATATATATATATATATATATATATATATATATGATTTTATAGTTATACTTTAACATCAAAACATATATATATATATATATATTATAATTTAAAAAAAGAGACCAATCCGATGTATAGTTGGCATTTTAAGCTTAATACTACAGAAAAGCACTAAAAGTTTTTCTGTTAGTGTTTTCATCTGGTTTATTTTCATATAAAAATACGGCATTCAGGTGCATCAAACAAAAGTATGAACATCAATCAGTGTAAAAAGAGATAATCATAATTAATAAGCTTAATTACAATTTCAAGGGAATAATCGCCAGTTATAATTGTGTTTATATAACTAATATCATAATTGTGCAGCCCTACTGTATTTTTGAATAAATGAATGCAGTTGACATGTAATATTAAAACTTACACAATATCTAAGCCTTCGCACCATTCCCCAATAATAAAAAAAAAAAATAATAAAAAAAAATATATATATATATATATATATATATATATATTAAGGTAAAATGTATATTATCTGTTAATAAGGCAGTAGATAGCTTTGGAAAGGGACTTGATGGAAGTATAACACTACTGTTTTATGCCATTAAAATGACCAAATATTTGTTTATCAATCAAATTAACTGATATGTCTGTATGGTTGAGGATAATGGATGTTTTATATATGTAATGTAATAATATGTGGCTTGTTCAGGCTACAGTATGACTAAACAACGCAATGTTTGATATGCAGTCATATTTATTACATTTAAAATTATTTAATTTTTTGATATTCTCCAAACTCAGCACTAACTGCAGCATATTTTGTGTTTTGTTGATGATTTTCTGCAGCAGCTCTGTGGGTCTAGGGCTGTCTGTCTTGGGCGGGATGGAGCAGGGTTCAGGCAAGCGTATTCGGAGACCCTCGCTGCTCTATGAGGGCTTTGAGAGCCCGTCTCTGCCCCACGTGCCTCCAGCCGGACCCCATCCGCCCCAGACAGACCGCAGCCGACAGGGACGCACCAATCAGCTGCAGTTCCTCTACAAGGTCTTGGTGAAAGCGTTGTGGCGCCATCATTTCGCTTGGCCTTTCCATGAACCTGTGGACGCGGTCCGACTCAACTTACCTGTGAGTGAACGCTTACTTTCGGAGAATAATTCACTATAAATTGTCTAGGGTCATTTTGTGTCAAATCAACTACATTTCAGAAAACTTTTGATTTTGTTAATATTTTTCTGAAGAAAGACGAGCACAAATGGCAAAGAAAGCCAAAATATTAGATGTCATGGATGTATATTTAAAGGGAAATACACTACTATTTATGACCATCTTCACCTGAGATTTGGAGCCAAATTACAAATGATGGCAGGATATGTTATTTGTACATGGATTGGTAGGTCTGTATTTAATAAAGATTATTGCTTTACATTATATGCCATTATAAGCGCTTTTCAAGTTTTATTTTCCTAAGTTTGCATGCCTGTAACTTAAGAAGTATTAAAGATATCTTAAAGCCGTTTTAGAGTTTGGTTCTTAATAAACTTTTCTTTTGATATCTAGATTTGTAAGGCCCTATACGTTTCAGTTCCAGCGATATTGGGATCTCCATATGGCTCTGAGAGTAAATTCACAACTCTAACCAACCGACCTTCATATCATTCCAAAACGGCATGGTTTTCCTTTTTCTTTGCATTGCAATGAGTCTGTCCAAGATTGGAAATCTTCAGGATGTAGTTGGTGCAAATACTCTGAGAGACATTCCCTTATACAAATGCATGAATTATATGATCTCCAATGACACCATTTTCACGTTTTGCTTTCAGGACTACCATAAGATCATCAAACAGCCGATGGACATGGGCTCAATCAAGAAACGACTGGAGAGTAACTACTACCACAGCGCCAGCGAATGTTTGCAGGACTTCAACACCATGTTCACCAACTGTTACATCTACAATAAGGTGTGTGTTGCCATGAAAACATCCCACAGTCCTCGTTAGGCATCACCTAACGGTGAAAGCAAAAACACAGTCAAATCAGTATATTAGAATGATTTCTGAAGATCATGTGACACTGAAAACTGGAGTGATGATGCTGAAAATTCAGGTTTAATATCACAGGAATAAATTACATTTTAAACTATACCCAAATAGAAAAAACTCATTTTAAATTGTAATAATATTTTACAATTTGACTGTATTTTCATCAAATTAATGCAGCCTTAGTGAGCATATTTTTTTTTTCTAAACCATCCGAACCCAGACTCTTGAATGGCAGTGTACATTTACATATCAACATTGGTCTATCAACTGATGCCGCTGTTAAAATATTCTACAGAAGTGTATTAAGTGAATAGTTTTTCAGCCTACAGATGACATTGTTTTGATGGCACAGTCTCTGGAGAAGGTCTTCTTACAGAAGGTTGCCCAGATGCCCCAGGAAGAGATCGAGTTGCCCCCTCCTACCCCTAAAGGCAGAGGAGCAAAGACCATCAAAGGACGTCGAAGCAGAGGTAAGTTACACAGTCATATAGTCTGTAGTACCAGATTTGTAGCTAATTGCCAAGAACTGTCTATCTGTACAGGAAGATATCGCCTGACTGAGATGTGAAGCAATCAGTCAATCAACCAGTCTGTCACTTTTGCTAAATGCATGCTTTATTTCCGTCAGGAGGAGGAAGCGTAACATTGGCTCACCAGGTGCCTGCCGTGTCGCAGTCAGCATACTCTCCTTCCTCTCCCGACACGCCAGATTCCCGGTTTTCCACCCCACCACAGACCCTGCTGAGCAACAGCGGCCCTCCTCCACCGCTGATGACCCCACCACCCACCCAACCCACCGCAAAGGTTCATACACACAAGCTTCAGGGCAAAACTCTGGGCTGATACTAGACATCATCTACATCTGGAGTTACTTGTTGATCCATTACATTATGATGTTATGGTTATTTATTTACTTATTATTTTAATATTTCAATAATTCTATAGATATTTTAACATTTATATATAACATTTATTTATTTTCTTTTACCGTCTATGCACACCCCACTGTTTAGTAAAAAAAAAAAAAAACTTTATACTTGATCAAGAATGCATTAAGTTAAGTTAACTCTTAACTTCTTAAAAACAAATGTTTTCAAATAAATGCTGCTCTTTAGAACTTTTTTTGAAGTAACAAAAAATAATTTAAAAAATCCTATAAAAAGGTATCATAGTTTCTACATAAATATTAAAACTTCAATCATTAACTAATTTCAACATTGATAATAAATATTAATCAGTATATTAGAATTATTTCTGAGGATAATGTAACACTGAAGACTGGAGGAATGATGCTGAAAATACAGCTTTAATCACAGAAATAAATGACTTTAAAAACATATTCAAATAGAAAACATTTATTTTAAATTGTAATAATATTTCACAGTATTACTGTTTTTACTGTATTTAAAAAAATATTTTCTGACTTCAAATTTGCAAAATGTTGGGTTGTTCTGAATGCAATTAATTATATATAACAATAACCTTATGTATTATTTATTTGAACTAACAAGTAATTATAATAAATAAACTATTATTTTATATAGTCATATGATCAGTATTTAGTGTACTTACAGACTATACTAAATACACCATAGATTTAGGTTCTTGTGTGCTGTATTCCAAGTCTTCCGAAGCGTTTCGACAGAAACACAGACGGAAGTTTAATTGATTATTCACAGAAAATGTTTCCATCTGCCATTGCTTTTAAACACTTTTGGCTGCTGGTAGGTTCAGTTGTGTGTGTAGTTATTACTTGCACTAAATGAGAGCCTTATGTGCGTGTTCTTTCTTCAGAAGAAGGGTGTGAAGCGTAAAGCTGACACCACCACTCCCACCACACTCGGCTTCCCAGTGACCGCAGCTGCTCGGATGGGAGGCATGGGAAAAGGTCACGGATTGACTGGAGAGATGCCCCACTCTCTGAACGACCCCACACACCTCCAGCCCGTCTTGGGGCGACCGCTGTCCCGTCGTCCAATTAAACCTCCACGTAAGGACCTGCCCGACTCAGTGCGGCCCCATCAGCCCTCACGCCGGGGGAAACTAAGCAAGCAGCTTCGCTACTGCAGTGGCGTACTTAAAGAACTGCTGTGCAAAAAACACGCGGCGTACGCCTGGCCCTTCTACAAACCCGTGGACACATCGACACTGGGCCTGCACGACTACAACGACATCATCAAACACCCCATGGATCTCAGCACCATCAAGGTGACTCGCATCAACTACACATACACACAGTACTTTTGGATGGCCGTGTATACATGCTTCATCTGCAGATTTTTGGCTCTGTAAAAGTTCTGGGTAGCATTAAAGCAGTCTGAGGTGATGTAATACTCGACCTGTGTTTTGTGTTCCTCAGAGGAAGATGGATGAGCGTGAGTACAGAGATGCCCAGCAGTTCAGCGCTGATGTCAGACTCATGTTCTCCAACTGCTACAAGTACAACCCACCTGATCACGATGTGGTCACCATGGCACGAAAACTGCAGGTACATGAACTCAACTGCCTCTGCTCTTTTGTATGAAGATGCATCAGTATAAAGATGCTTAATTCTGCTTCACTGCAAAATAGTAATGATGCTAAAATAGGCTTGTGTTTTTGTTCAAAGTGTTGGTGTGTAGTAATTGTTTGATTTCGCTGAACGCTCGAATGGTTTATATATTAATGTCATTTTTTTGCTTCTACTATCAGCCTAGTCAAACTGAGAGCCATAAAATATACTTAAAATACAATTTGAAATCATTTAAAAACATTTCTTTAATTATTCTTTTAATATTTTTAATATTCTCATTCAGCTTATTTTATTTGAAAATGAGGCCCGATAACTGAAAGTGATTCAGATTAATTATATTACAGTAAAATAAATATTAAAATGTATGTGTGTATTTATATAAATACAAATATAAATATATAAATAGTGTGTGTGTGTGTGTGTGTGTGTGTATGTATATTATTTGTTTTACTTTAATATAATTAATCTAGTTTCATATTTACTATTATTATTACTCATTTCAATATTTATTTATTTTAGTCAGTTTATTTATATAAAAAACTATTAAACTAATTTATATATATATATATATGTATGTATGTATGTATGTATAAATATTTGGAACCTTTTTTTGTGTGATAAAATGATTTGTTTTATTTTTTTGTGCAGTGATTCTAAGTAGTTTATTTTTGTTAGAGATTTTGCTAGGATTGCCCTTTTAAAGATGTAATATTTTTTTATATTCTTCCCTTTCTTTTTCCACAGGACGTGTTTGAGTTCCGCTTCGCAAAAATGCCTGACGAGGTTTCGGAGGAGGAGGAGTTGTCTCCCATACCATTAGGACGGAACATGGGCATGCTGGGAATGCACCACTCCTCCTCTTCATCGTCCTCTTCTTCCTCTTTGTCGTCCTCTTCCTCCTCGTCGGAGAGCGAGCCGAGCAGTGACAGCGAGCCGAGCAGCGACAGCAGCCCGAGCTCAGACAGCGAGGAGGAGAGAGCTCAACGCCTGGCCCAGCTGCAGGACCAGGTGTGTACTCAGGTACACAGACCTTCCTGTTATGCTCTACTTCAAACACACACTTCACTCAGCCAAGAGATCAAAGTCCTCTTTTACTTTGATAAAACTCTCTCGTCTTACTGTGCATGGTTCATCCATTCATTCATCTTTATAATAACTTGCATGTTAATCTAAAGGAAAAGTGTCATGACTTTGACTGTCATAACTCGATATTTTAGCATGTAGTCTGTGTCTGTGCTTTAGCTCAGAGCGGTACATGAGCAGCTGGCAGCCCTCTCCTCCGGCCCGATCGTCAAACCTAAAAGGAAACGAGAGAAAAAGAAGGACAAGAAGAAGAAAAAGAAGCCAGAGAAACACAGAGGAAGTCGAAGTTTGATGAGTGATGAGCGGGACAAACCTTCCAAACTACCAAAAAGCAAATCCAGCCATGCTTCCCTGTCATCTACACAGAGCAAGAAAGGCCCTGCGAAGAAAAGCAACAAGAACAAGTTTGTATTTTTTTCATCACTTCCTCTTACTGTAGCTATGAGATATGGATGGGAATTTATTATTCTGCTCAGATAGTTTGTGCAAACTAGTTTTGTTTCTGTTAACTAAAACTAAAACCAATAAAAAATAATTTCCCATAGTTTAAATAAATTTGAAATGCAATAAAAAATTAATATTATAGTAATTTGTTTACAGAAATTAGAAATGTTGGCTTGACAACTTACTGAAATAAAGTTGGTTGAAGTACAACAATTATTAAAACAGAAACACAAATAAATTGAAGCTACAGTATATAGAATGTTAAAATGAATGTCTTAAGAGTAATGAAAAATGCACATAACAAAATCAATATACCTTATTTTCCGGACTATAAGTCACACTTTTTTTTCATAGTTTGGCTGGTCCTGCGACTCAGGTGTGACTTATTTATCAAAATTAATTTGACATGAACCAAGAGAAATTAACAAAGAGAAATTAACCAAAATAAAACATTACCGTCTCCAGCCATGAGAGGGCGCTCTAATGCTGCTCAGTGCTCCTGTAGTCTACACTGAACACATAGAGCGCCCTCTCGCGGCTGTAGACGGTAATGTTTTCTCTCGGTTCTTGGTTATAAATAAATGCAACTTATATATGTTTTTTCCTCATCATGACGTATTTTTAGACTGATGCGACTTACACTCAGGTGCGACTTATAGTCCAAAAAATACGGTAATTAAAATTAAAAGTAATTAAAAATATGTTATTGTATATTTGTATTCTAAAAGTATATAAACAATACCAAAACAACACTGGTCCAAACTGTATTTTTATAGGTCTATATATATAAAATACGGTCTATATATATATATATAGACCGTATTTTATATATATATATTATATATAGACCGTATTTTATATATATATATATATATATATATGTATATATATATATATATATATATATATATATATATATATATATGTATATATATATGTATATATATATATATATATATATATATATATATATATATATATATATATATATATATATAAATACATTCTTTAAATACATTCAGCTTTAATACAAATATTATCTAAAACAGTTTTCATTTTTCATTTGATCATTTTTAAAGTACCGTTTATTGCAACAAAAAATATTTTAGCTACATGTTATGAACAACCAGTTCTGATCAATTCAGTTATTGGAATCTTAATTCAATTCAATAACAGTAGACTGCTTCAGATCAATAACCCAGATAGTGAAGAACCAGAACAGCCTTTAGTTTAAGATCTAAACCGCAAACTAACATGTTCTCATAAGAAGCAGCAAATCTTCAAATCCAGCTCAGATCTTTAACCAGCAGCTTCACCCTCCCTCTGTCTGTTTATTTGATTTACTGGCAGGAACGCAAAGAAATCCTCCTCCTCTCTTTTCTCCGCGGCTGCTGCCGTCTGCTTGCCGCACTACGACTCTGAGGAGGAAGAGGACGGTCTTCCCATGAGTTATGACGACAAGCGGCAGCTCAGCCTGGACATCAACAAGCTGCCCGGGGAGAAACTGGGCCGTGTGGTGCACATCATCCAGTCTCGGGAGCCCTCACTCCGCGACACCAACCCCGAGGAGATCGAAATCGATTTTGAAACGCTGAAGCCGTCCACACTCCGTGAGCTGGAGCGATATGTGATGACCTGCCTGCGCAAGAAGCCCCGCAAACCATATGGTGAGCTGAGACGAACGCTTGCTACCTGTGACATCCTGAGCTAGGACAGATGAGAAATCAGTTTTTCATATGCATCATAATTTGCAACTAGTTGCCAAGTCAAACTTGATGTCAAAATGAGTTATGATTAGTGGTTTAAGCCAAAAAAAAAAAAAGATTAATTTTTTTAGCAAGATCAATTTTTAATTTTATTGTTTTCTCATTTAATTCATCCTTAAGTTACATACTTTAAAATTTGTCTCTGGTCTTATTGTGCATAGTTTTTTTTGTACATTTTTATAAATGTTTTATTTATATGACATGTTTTTCACATGATTTTAAAGTTAATATCTTTAAAGTTAATCTTTTAAATATAGTGATTTTGTTTTATGTATTCAGATTTGTTTAAATCTTAACATATTTTAATAAATAAACCTAGAAAAAAATTATATATATATATATATATATATATATATATATATATATATATATATATATATATATATATATATATATAATTTTTTTCTAGGTTTATTTATTAAAATATGTTAAGATTTAAACAAATCTGAATACATAAAACAAAATATGTATATATATAAATATATAATATGTGTGTGTGTGTGTGTGTGTATATGTATATATATATATATATATATATATATATATATATATATATATATATATAATATACATGAGATTTGTTATAGCACTTGTGTATCGTTGCTCTTTTGTTGTTTTTGATTGCTTCTATTGTTCTCATTTGTAAGTCGCTTTGGATAAAAGCGTCTGCTAAATGACTAAATTTAAAATAAATACACATTTAATATACATTTTACTTCATCATATAAAACATATAATATAAATCATCCTTATATTGGTCAGTGGCCGCTCTACTCTCTAAAATATCAGCATCTACCATCCATAAAAAACATCTTTATTTGTTGACCTCTAGTACGTTTTAGCTGGAACATTTTGTTGTGTGATGGAGATGTGTCCTGTGTGCAGTGGTGAAGAAGGGAGGAGGTGGGAAGAGCCGAGAGGAACTGGCTCTGGAGAAGAAGAGGGAGCTGGAGAGGAGGTTACAGGATGTGAGCGGACAGCTGAACTCTGTCAAGAAACCCCAGAAACCCAAAGGTACTGTAGGGCTGATAGCAGCTTCTGAAGGTCTCTAGCTGCTCCATTATGTCTCGGTGTGTGGGACTCATCAGTAACTCTGGTGTAATCCAGCTTCAGGCCAGGGTTGCCCTTTATGGGGTCAATTGAATGTGTGTGTGTGTGTGTGTGTGTATAGAGGTGATATGGGACAAGCAGACAAGAACAGAGGGAACCTAGGTGAACAAGATGAAAGAAAAAAACAGCAACAGACATGCCGCAAGATGCAGTTCAATAGATACTTGGGGCTGCATGAATAATCAAAGTCAAAACTAAATTGTGATGATTATGACTTTATGATTATGGTGTTTTCAGTATCTTAGAGTGGCTTGGTTCTCGAATAATGCCACTCCGCACAAAACCTAACATTTGCCAACCATCTTCCCTTGTAATGAGAAGTGCTTATAAACCAGCTGTTGTCATCAGAAGAAAGGGTTTAACATTTGAAAATAAAGAAATGAAGCCATACATATTAGCTTTGCAATGTTATGTTTGCAATGTCTAATCTAATCTAATCTACAGCTGTATTGTAAAAGAAAATACATTGTAATTGTTATCATTAGTAGTAAATAAATTATTTAAAAACAATTAATATTGCAGTTGTATTAAATTGAAAAACAATTCTAGAAAATATGAAAAGTATTTCTCAGTAGTAATGAGACATTTTTGTTATTTGCAATAGTATTATTTCTAATTTTGTTGAATAATTAATCGGACAATTAAAAAACAAGCAAATATTTAAACAAATAATATTTAATTTGTATTAAAAATAAAAAAAGAACATTATAATAATATTTACATTATGTAAATAATAATGGAAATAAAAATATTACAATTGTAATATTGCTAATATGTTTGTTTATTTGATAATAATAGTAGTAATTATATATAAATTATGGCTTTTAATCCATCTCTGTTTGCTTTAAGATCGTCTGTTTGCTTAAAAGCTGACAAAATAGCATTTTCTCTCAGGAAAACGGACTACAAATATGAATTATGAGTTATGTTCACATGTGCAGACCAACTGTATAAGTTATATATTGTAGAAATCCTGTCAGTATTTATATACAATTATAATGTAAATCATGTAGGGAGTCAATCATTTATATTAATATATTTGTATCTGTTGTATTCAAAGCTATTATAAACATATGTGAAAAGTATCAATTTAGAAAAAAAATACTTTTTAGTCTTTGAAGGACAAGTTATGTGTTCATAGTAATTTGCCATGTAAATCAAGTCAACAGCAAAACTCTGCTGGGATAAACCCACAAAACCAGTTTCTTCATGAGTGTGAACTGGTTTGTGTTTCTCTTTCAGTGGAGAAGCCGAGCGGCGCAGAGCCTCACACCATAACCTCACGTCTCAGCGCCAGCAGCTCCAGCACAGACTCTTCCTCATCCTCATCCTCCTCCTCTTCCTCATCTGACACCAGTGAAGAGGACTCCAGGTGAAGAGGACTCTGGGAAGGCACAGGAAGTGGGCTCTCTGCAGCACACTGAATCCAGGACCTATGTTTACTATAGTGTAAAAAAAAATGCACATACTATGAAGGATTTTTTTTCTTTTATAAAGAAGACTTTTACCAGAATGCCCATAATGGGAAAGAGTGCGTAATCATAACTACTTTTCTTAGTTGATGAAATAGCTTGTTGTTTTGTTCTGCTTCCATTTTTACCATTTAGAAACATTTCTTACTACTTTTTGCATTGCTTTAAAGATCAGGGCCAGTATTTAAATCTCTTTGAGCGACCGAAACTTGCCTGAAGATTTCTAAAGGACCTTTAAGGGGGAACGAAACTTTGCATTTGCATTGGCTTTAAAACGTTTATTTGTCTGCGCCGCGATGTACTGGACTGTTTTGTACACAGAGTTGTTCAAAAACTTTCCATTCGTGAAATGAAACCACTCTAATTTGATTTTGATATTGCTTTGAACTGTAAAAAAATGTATTTCATTTTTATTTTTTACATGATTGAATCAATGTCAAATTCAAACACTCATAAATCTGTCTGAACAGGCATCTGTAAAAATTGTAGTAAATATATTCATTGAAAAGAACAGCCATAAGGCCTCACTGGACCGGAGGAGATTGTTCATGAGCTCTAGAGAAAAGTTATTAAAAGAATTTGCAGTTTAAGTTGAATGTTAACTTGAGAGATCTGGTTTGTAGAGGAGAACAGAGGCGTCACATTTAAGCAATAGACTCATTTATTTCTTGTGTATATGGTGTCCTTATACCATGTTTTCTCATTTGTATTTATTTGCATTGCTCTAACCTCTCTTTTCTAGAATATTCTTATATATAATTCTTATATAAGACACGTGGCAGATCATTGTGACTCAATATTCCTTCTCTGCAGTATAATTAAGAGTTTATGCGCTCCAGATTATACATTGGTTTTTTTATTTGGATGGAAATACAACAGGTGAACGGTGTGAAGGAGTGTTTCAGTATTTTATTATTGGTACAACTCCGCAGCCTTGCAAAACAGGTAATGCTAGGGAGAACGGTGTGGGAGTTAAAATAGTGTGTACAAGCAAACATAGTCACGCCGAGAGAAAAAAAAAACAAAATAGAGCACGAGCGCTTTCGGTTTAGCTCAAGGGCATGAAGAAGTTCTGACTCCTGGGATTTTGAGTGCAAGTCTCAGAAAACATTTTAATATCAGGATTATTTAGGGAAATTTATGCTGTAAAATATCTCTGTGGCAATTGACATAAATCCAACCGTCAACTATCCTACTAAATTGAATGAAAATCACTTCGAAACGAGC